>NW_028301322.1:0-115000 GCF_061612785.1 Hesperophylax consimilis | reverse complement strand
CGAAAACACGCTGTTGGCAGGCAAGAAACTGAAGATTATTCAGTGTTCTTTTGCGAGCCAAGCGGTGAGTGTCTTAAAATTTAAAACTTAAATGTGATTTGAATTCTATTTGTTGTATTTACATTATCTGCGTTTCTAGGCCACGTTCTCTCAGTGTGCACGTAAAATGCGTCTTAAATTCAATTTTTATTTTAGAAGTCAGTGTTAATTAATGAATTTAAATTTTTAAAAATCGTTTTCCCCTGTAACGTTGCCACGAGCTACTTAATCTTCGGTATCTCCCCGAAAACACGCTGTTGGCAGGCAAGAAACTGAAGATAATTCAGTGTTCTTTTGCGAGCCAAGCGGTGAGTGTCTTAAAATTTAAAACTTAAATGTGATTTGAATTCTATGTGTAGTATTTACATTATCTGCGTTTCTAGGCCACGTTCTCTTAGTGTGCACGTAAAATTTGTCTTTAATTCAATTTTTATTTTAGAAGTCAGTGTTTATTAATGAATTTAAATTTTTAAAAATCGTTTTCCCCTGTAACGTTGCCACGAGCTACTTAATCTTCGGTATCTCCCCGAAAACACGCTGTTGGCAGGCAAGAAACTGAAGATAATTCAGTGTTCTTTTGCGAGCCAAGCGGTGAGTGTCTTAAAATTTAAAACTTAAATGTGATTTGAATTCTTTTTGTTGTACTTACATTATCTGCGTTTCTAGGCCACGTTCTCTCAGTGTGCACGTAAAATTCGTCTTAAATTCAATTTTTATTTTAGAAGTCAGTGTTAATTAATGAATTTAAATTTTTAAAAATCGTTTTCCCCTGTAACGTTGCCACGAGCTACTTAATCTTCGGTATCTCCCCGAAAACACGCTGTTGGCAGGCAAGAAACTGAAGATAATTCAGTGTTCTTTTGCGAGCCAAGCGGTGAGTGTCTTAAAATTTAAAACTTAAATGTGATTTGAATTCTATTTGTAGTATTTACATTATCTGCGTTTCTAGGCCACGTTCTCTCAGTGTGCACGTAAAATTTGTCTTTAATTCAATTTTTATTTTAGAAGTCAGTGTTAATTAATGAATTTAAATTTTTAAAAATCGTTTACCCCTGTAACGTTGCCACGAGCTACTTAATCTTCGGTATCTCCCCGAAAACACGCTGTTGGCAGGCAAGAAACTGAAGATAATTCAGTGTTCTTTTGCGAGCCAAGCGGTGAGTGTCTTAAAATTTAAAACTTAAATGTGATTTGAATTCTATTTGTTGTATTTACATTATCTGCGTTTCTAGGCCACGTTCTCTCAGTGTGCACGTAAAATTCGTCTTAAATTCAATTTTTATTTTAGAAGTCAGTGTTAATTAATGAATTTAAATTTTTAAAAATCGTTTTCCCCTGTAACGTTGCCACGAGCTACTTAATCTTCGGTATCTCCCCGAAAACACGCTGTTGGCAGGCAAGAAACTGAAGATAATTCAGTGTTCTTTTGCGAGCCAAGCGGTGAGTGTCTTAAAATTTAAAACTTAAATGTGATTTGAATTCTATGTGTAGTATTAACATTATCTGCGTTTCTAGGCCACGTTCTCTTAGTGTGCACGTAAAATTTGTCTTTAATTCAATTTTTATTTTAGAAGTCAGTGTTAATTAATGAATTTAAATTTTTAAAAATCGTTTACCCCTGTAACGTTGCCACGAGCTACTTAATCTTCGGTATCTCCCCGAAAACACGCTGTTGGCAGGCAAGAAACTGAAGATAATTCAGTGTTCTTTTGCGAGCCAAGCGGTGAGTGTCTTAAAATTTAAAACTTAAATGTGATTTGAATTCTATTTGTTGTATTTACATTATCTGCGTTTCTAGGCCACGTTCTCTCAGTGTGCACCTAAAATTCGTCTTAAATTCTATTTTTATTTTATAATTCAGTGTAATAATTGAATTTAAATTTTTAAAAAATCGTTTCCCGTGTAACGTTGCCACGAGCTACTTAATCTTCGGTATCTCCCCGAAAACACGCTGTTGGCAGGCAAGAAGCTGAAGATAATTCAGTGTTCTTTTGCGAGCCAAGCGATGAGTGTCTTAAATTTTAAAACTTAAATGTGATTTGATTTCTATTTGTAGTAATTTACATTATCTGCGTTTCTAGGCCACGTTCTCTCAGTGTGCACGTAAAATTCGTCTTAAATTCTATTTTTATTTTATAATTCAGTGTAATAATTGAATTTAAATTTTTAAAAAATCGTTTCCCGTGTAACGTTGCCACGAGCTACTTAATCTTCGGTATCTCCCCGAAAACACGCTGTTGGCAGGCAAGAAGCTGAAGATAATTCAGTGTTCTTTTGCGAGCCAAGCGGTGAGTGTCTTAAATTTTAAAACTTAAATGTGATTTGATTTCTATTTGTAGTAATTTACATTATCTGCGTTTCTAGGCCACGTTCTCTCAGTGTGCACGTAATATTCGTCTTAAATTCTATTTTTATTTTATAAATTCAGTGTAATAATTGAATTTAAAATTTTTGAAAAATCGTTTTCCCGTGTATAAATTTGATTTGAATTCTATTTGTAGTATTTACATTATCTGCGTTTCTAGGCCACGTTCTCTCAGTGTGCACCTAAAATTCGTCTTAAATTCTATTTTTATTTTATAATTCAGTGTAATAATTGAATTTAAAATTTTTTTTAAAATCGTTTCCCTTGTAACGTTGCCACGAGCTACTTAATCTTTGGTATCTCCCCGAAAACACGCTGTTGGCAGGCAAGAAGCTGAAGATAATTCAGTGCTCTTTTGCGAGCCAAGCGGTGAGTGTCTTAAATTTTAAAACTTAAATGTGATTTGATTTCTATTTGTAGTAATTTACATTATCTGCGTTTCTAGGCCACGTTCTCTCAGTGTGCACGTAAAATTCGTCTTAAATTCTATTTTTATTTTATAATTCAGTGTTATAAATGCATTTAAAAATTTTTAAAAAATCGTTTCCCTTGTAATGTTGCCACGAGCTACTTAATTTAAAATCGTTTCCCTTGTAACGTTGCCACGAGCTACTTAATCTTTGGTATCTCCCCGAAAACACGCTGTTGGTAGGCAAGAAGCTGAAGATAATTCAGTATTCTTTTGCGAGCCAAACGGCCACGTTCTCTCAGTGTGCACGTAAAATTCGTCTTAAATTCTATTTTTTAAGTCGGCCGGCCTGCGAATATTTTTCCAACAAGTTTTTCAACAAGGAATGCGGAAAGCATCTTAAATGAAAGAAGTCCTAGGCTCATTGCCTACACAATAGCTAATAGAGCCCTGTACAAAAGCGGATATCATGGAAAAAACCCTAGAAGAAGGGTTCATTGATACAATGGACTCAACTTCATCTCATGGTAGGGTCCAAGATCCCGAAGAACCAGAAGAAGATGAAAACACCGTAATGTCACTTCTTAACAGCACCATCAAAGAGTCAGAAAATGCCAAACGGGCTATAGCTTCCTGCGGGAATATCAAGAGCACAAATAAGGCAATTGTGGTAGCATCAATTGAAAAAATGCTCTCCAACGCCACCCAGATGAGTTCGATAACTCAACCAAGCAAAGATTCGACTAGTGAAAGCAGTGAAGTCAAAACCCTAAAAGAAGCAATCTTACTGCTTAAACTAGAACACTCCAGGGAACTATTTGAACAGGAGAAACGACACACGGAGCAAATTGTTATGATCATCACCCAAAAAGGAAACAATAAGAGTGAAGCGACACTCCACAAATCGGATGCGGAGAATAACAAGCCCTCCACTAGTTTTGCAGAAGCAACAAAGGGGAAAAACGGAACTAGGCAATCCCCCACAGCGCATACAACAATGACAGAAAGCTCTTCGGTCACTATTGCCCCTATTGAGAAAACGTACTCGATAGTTGTCTCAGGGAAATCCCCCATAGCAAGCGAGACTCTGGAGAAGACACTTAAAGAAAAAATCAATGTCACATCCTTAGGGATTGGCATAAAAAAGATCAAACAATTGGCTAACAATAGAGTGTTCGTTCAATGCGACACAGAAGAACAGTGTCAGAAATTCTCTACTGAAGTGTCCAAAATGGAAAATCTACAGAGCCAAAAGGGGGTTAAGTTACAACCCAGACTCATAATAAAGGGAATCGATGCCGACCTATCAGAAAAAGACATTGTGACGGCTTTAATAAAACAAAATAGCGGGATTACCTCTCTCCTAGGAGAACAACCCGAAGAAGCTATCAAATATATACACAAAGTACCATTTAAAAAAGACGCGACCCGCAAATGTGCGGTGATAGCGGTAGCGCCACATATCTGGCAATATCTTATCGATGAAAAGGTGCTGAACATCGGTTACTACAAAGCCGGGGTCAGCGAATACCTCTCGATATTAAGCTGCCAAAAGTGCTTGTGTTATGGCCACACAGTAGCCCACTGCAAGAGCAAGGAAGTATGCTGGCGCTGTGGTGAAGACCACAAAATACAAGCATGCAAAGCCCCGAACACCGGTGTAATGTGCTGCCAAAGCTGCGTAGCATCCAACAAAAGACAAAAACTAACAAAACCTACCAACCACATGGCCCAATCAATGGAATGTCCCATCTACAAAAGGAACGTAGAGAAATATAGGACCTTGGTTGACTATGGACAGCCATAATGCAATTAAGTTTGCGCAGGCAAACCTACAGAGATGTGAAGCTGCCACCGTCAACTTCTTGCAAAACGCTATTAACAGAAAAATAGATATCGTGATCATACAGGAGCCGTATACAGGAAATACAGGAAAAATTAATAAATCATCCTTCAACGGACTCATCTTTCAAAAAACAAGTGTGGACTGCCCAGTAAAGGCTGCAATAATAGTATTGAATAAAAGTATCGCTGACACCTGTATCCTACTCCACAAATTCAGCAACAACTGTAATATATTTATTGAAGCGCAAATCCAGGGAACCCCACTTATCATAGGATCAATATACTGTCCCCCAAATGAAGATATCGACTTCAGCCTAGAAAAATCGAACAGGCTAATAGACACTCACAACAAGAAAATTATCATTGGAGCGGATGTCAATGCCAAAAGTATATGGTGGGGCAGCAAAAAGACAGACAAAAGAGGCGACAAACTGAGCGACTTTATTGCCCAGAAACACTTACATATCGTCAACGAAGGAACAACACCGACATTTGAAACCGTTCGACAAAACATGCTACTGAGCAGCGTGATCGACGTAACCTTGTGTTCCGACAGCGCAATTGGACATATAAAGAACTGGAAAGTAGACAAAAGAATCGCCGCCATGTCGGACCACAATGGAATAACTTTCGACGCGCAATTCAATAAATCATCTACAGAAGAAATTCCAAAATCAACATTCCTATATAAGACCAATAAGGCAGATTGGATGAAATTCGACAAGACTCTAAAATCCAATGTTGAAGCCAAGGGAATAACAGTTCAGGCAATTGAAGCGAACAATCAACCTGGTTCCCTCAACAGACAAGTCTCAGACCTCATGGATGCCATGTCGGATGCATGCAGAATGGCAATCCCTCCACTGAAAAAATCTAGACAAAAAATCTGCCCCTGGTGGAATGATAAATTGGAAAAGCTGAAAAAAGACGTTCTCACCGCAAAGAGAAAGCTGATGAACTCAGGACCAGCAAGAAGAGATGCGGTCACACTACCAGCCTACCTCGAGCTAAAAGAACAATACAAGGAGGAAATTGCTACAGCAAAAATACAAAACTGGAAAGAATTTTGCAGCAATCAAGGAAAAGATACAGTCTGGTCCACGGTACTAAGAGTACTTAAGGCAACACAAAAGTCACCACCAGAAACGCTTCAAGTCAATACAGTGTCCACAACGTCAGCCCAAGAGACGGCGTCCACACTCTTAGATCATTTCTTCCCTAATGACTCTACAGTCAGGGAAACAGCGGAACAAGCACGTATTCGGAACAATGAGGAAGAAGACCGCCTTAGCGAAATCGACCCCCCATTTACAAGATCCGAAATAAGGAAAATACTTGTATCCATAGATATAAAGAAGTCCCCAGGAAGAGATCACTTTACAGCCGACATATGCCAAAAGGCGTTCGAAACTCTTCCAGAAATTTTTACGGCATTATACAACGCGTGCCTCCGAATTGGCTGCTTCCCAATCCTTTGGAAGGTCGCTAGAATCAAGGTAATTCCAAAGCCGGGAAAAGAAGACTACGGTAACATCTCTTCATACAGACCTATAGGTCTTCTCCCGGTATTTGGCAAGATACTAGAGAAATTACTCATCAAGAGAGTAACCTGGCACTTCAGCACAAAGGGGAAACTTAATTCAAACCAATACGGGTTCACGCAACAAAAAAGCACAGAAGACGCAATGCTTGATGCCGTCAACCACATCAAGAAAGCGAATAAAGAAGGACTTCATGCATGCCTTATATCACTGGACATAAAGGGGGCATTCGACAACGCGTGGTGGCCCCACCTTAAAATGCAACTAGCCAAAAAAGACTGTCCACTAAACATATACAAAGTTTTTAAAGACTACCTGTCGGACAGAATGGTAGAAACAATTTACGCAGGCGCGTGGGCACAAAAACACTCGAACAAGGGCTGTATACAAGGATCTGCCTGTGGACCGATTCTATGGAACATAGTTCTGGACGAACTGCTAAATCTCAAATTTGACTCTAACGTTCGCATACAGGCATTTGCTGACGACGTCTTAGTTATAATAACTCATAAAGATACGGCAGAACTACAGAAAATAATTAAAGATACTCTCTCCTTAATAACAGACTGGGGGGAAAAAGTAAAACTGCAATTCTCGGAGGAAAAAACAAAAGCACTATTCATCAGTAAGAGGAAAACACTCCCACCAAACATTGTGATGAATGGTAAAATTGTTCCACTCTCTCGGGATTGCAAAATTTTAGGGATAGTCATAGACGACAAGTTAAATTGGAGCAAGCATGTGGACATGGTATGCCAAAAAGCTGTCAATATAACCAAGAAACTTGCATTTATGGCAAAACCTACTTGGGGACTAAGTTCTGAGATATTAAGGACAATCTACATAGGAGTAGTCGAACCAATACTAACTTACGCCGCGACGGTATGGGCAACAGCTGCAAAACGAAAAAATATTCGCAAAAAACTAGATAGAGTCCAAAGGGCCATCGGCATTAGAATATGTAAAGCCTACCGCACTGTGTCCCTTACTTCTGTGCAGGCAATTGGGGGACTAACACCTTTGGACCTAAAACTCAAAAAACTCAGACTTATCGGTGAGACAAAAAGGAACAGAACCTTGCATCTACTACCTGACGATAAAAAGTACCAGGGAATCGTAAAGGTTACTCATCTACCTCACCCTAGTAAACAAATTGGAGAACATGTCATCTTTCCAGGAACATACGAGAGAAACTCCTTTGAAGAGAACGAAATAGATATATACACAGATGGAAGTAAAACTGGAGGAAAAGTGGGTGCGGCCTACACAGTGTTCAATGCTAGCGGAGAAATTACAGCAAAGAAACTGCCCCTGGCAGATTACTGCTCAGTATTTCAAGCAGAGCTTTTCGCAATAATGCAAGCACTAGAGTGGGTCAACAAACAGCAAAAGCATTGGGAAAAAGTTAACGTCTTAACAGACTCACAAAGCGCTGCACACGCACTAGAGTCAGGGACACCTACCAACCCTATGGTCTTCAATATACAATGCTCGGCTCAACTCTTGAGAGAAAGAGGGTCTACCTGTAAATTTTTATGGATACGCGGGCACAATGGAATCCATGGAAATGAAAGAGCAGACGAGCTAGCAAAAGACGCTGCATTAAAAAGCAAAACACAAAAACTCTATTCAAAATTCCCACTGAGCTACGCAAAGTTCAAAATAAAGGAGGCAATACTCGAAGAATGGGATCAAAGGTATAAAAACTCTGAAACAGGTAAAGGAACACGGCTTTTTTTCAGGAGTATAACAGACGCTAAAGAGTTTGGTAATAAGACAACTCCAACTTTCGAACTCACACAAATCCTTACCGGTCACGGAGCAAACCTATCCTACCTTCACAGATTTAAGCTGAAAGATAGTCCCGCATGCCCGTGTGACAAACTATCGGACCAAACAGTGAAACATCTGTTGCTAGACTGCCCAATGTTCACGATGGAAAGATGGCAAATAACCAAAGAATGCCAGAGAAGAGATATAAACTTTACTGACATTTCTGATGTCGTAAAAATTATACCTCTCCGAAAAATCTTCATTAAGTTCACAAAAAACATCATTACAAAAATTAAGGAACAAAATAAATAATAATCAAAAGACATAAAAATAAATTTAAATCACATTAAGCACGATCAGTATAGCTATCCGATCACTCTAAAACAAGGCTAACGCAAGAAATCACGAACCAAGAGCGCTAAAGAACACTTCCTAGCCTACAAATGGTTCTGTTAAGAGGGTAAGCAATTATAATCTTAACAGAACATCCACAATTTTCTTTCAGATTCACAAAACTACTCCGGCTGAGGTTTTACATGGTTCCCTCATGCTGTCAAACAAATGTTGGAGTAATGGATAGCCCATGTCAGATAGTCCCAATAAACCACTAACCTCTCTAAAAATAACATGTACCCTTACCTATCCCAACATACATGAAAAAATTAAACTCAATAGCTCATTAAAAAATCAAATAGTTTAAAGAAACCTTGATAAATAATAGACAAGGAAAAAAACAGAGAACACCCAAAGGAAAAAAAAAAAAAAAACCTAACCTAACCTAACCTAACCTAACCTAACCTAACCTAACCTAACCTAACCTAACCTAACCTAACCTAACCTAACCTAACCTAACCTAACCTAACCTAACCTAACATAACCAACCCTCGAACTTTGGAAGCAGTTTTTTGAGGCTCTATGGGTTCAAACGGGCTGAAATTATGGAATAGTGGTGAAATTTGTAGTCCATATCGAATTCAGTCACAAAATCTCTATAAAGTTGAATTTTTAGAAAAATCAGGATTTTTATGGACGCTAATTTCAGACTTGCCTTCGAACCTTGGAAGCAGCTTTGTCTTGCCCTATGGGACCAAACAGGCATTTATTATGGAATAGTGATGAGAGTCGTTGTCTATATCGAATTCAGTCAAATCAACTCTATAAAATTGTATTTTTTAGAAAAATCATGATTTTTATGGACGCTTATTTCAGACTTGGGTTCGAAATTTGGAAGCAGGTTTTTCAGGCCCTATGGGACCACACGGGCTTTAATTTTGGAATAGTGATGAGAGTCGTTTTCAAAATCGAATTCTGTCAAATAATCTCCATAAAATTGTATTTTAAAAAAAATAAAGATTTTTATCGACGCTAATTTCAGACTTGGGTTCGAACTTTGGAAGCAGTTTTTTCAGGCCCTATGGGACCAAACGGGCTAAAATTTTGGAATTGTGATGAAGTTTGTAGTCCATATCGAATTCAGTCACGAAATCTCCATAAAGTTGTATTTTAAGAAAACTCATGATTTTCATGTACGCTAATTTCAGACTTGGGTTCGAACCCTGGAAGCAGTTTTTTCAGGCCCTATGGGACCAAACGGGCTGAAATTATGGAATAGTGGTGAAACTTGTAGTCCATATCGAATTCAGTCACAAAATCTCCATAAAGTAGTATTTTAAGAAAACTCATGATTTTCATGTACGCTAATTTCAGACTTGGGTTCGAAATTTGGAAGCAGTTTTTTCAGGCTCTATGGGACCAAACGGGCTGAAATTTTGGAATTTGGATGAAATTTGTAGTCCATATCGAATTCAGTCACATTATCTCCATCAAGTTGTATTTTTAGAAAAATCATGATTTTTATGGACGCTTATTTCAGACTTGGGATCGATTTTTCGAAGCAGTTTTTTCTGGCTCTATGGGACCAAATGGGCTGAAATTTTGAAATTGTGATGAAATTTGTAGTCTATATCGAATTCATTCACAAAATCTCCATCAAGTTGTATTTTAAGAAATCTCATGATTTTATGGACGCTAATTTCAGACTTGTGTTCGAACTTTGGAAGCAGTTTTTTCAGGCTCTATGGGACCAAACGGGCTGAAAATATGGAATAGTGATGAAATTTTTAGTACACATCGAATTCAGTCACAAAATCTCTATAAAGTTGTATTTTTAGAAAACTCATGATTTTCATGTTCGCTTATTTCAGACTTGGGTTCGAACCTTGGAAGCAGTTTTTTCAGGCCCTATGGGACCAAACGGGCTGAAATTTTGGAATAATGATGAAATTTGTAGTCCATATCGAATTCAGTCACAAAAGCTCCATAAAATGGTATTTTACGAAAACTCATGATTTTTATTGACGCTTCAGACTTGGGTTCGAAATTTGGAAGCAGTTTTTTCAGGCTCTATGGGTTCAAACGGGGAGTTTTTATATAAACTCCACACAGGAGGCCCTGAAGAAAATAATTTCCCTCAGGGCCTATGTCATCTTTGGGGATGCTGTGTGGAGGGTCTTTTTGTGGAGAGGAAGGAGTGAACATGGGTCTTATAGAGTCCCATGTTGTAGGAGGGAGGAAACACAGAGGCCGGCAGTTCGTTCCACAGCCGAGCTGTTGAACTTAAGAACGAATCGTAGAAGCGACCCGTTCTCATGTGACAAGTGTCAACTGTGTACAAATGTTGGGCGCGCGTTTGGCGTGTATCCCGACTACGCACCGGTGCCGAAGGGATCAATGACGCTAGTTCCTCAGAGCATCTTCCATTGTTATACCGATAGAACAAGTACAGCATACCTACCTGACGCCTGTGCTCTAAAGATTGCAGTCCGTTTGTTAAGATTGGGGAATCTATCAAACGGACCGCCCGTTTCTGGACAGAGTCAAGGGTTTTTTTCAGGTATTTTGGGGCTCCAGACCAGAGATGGCTGCCAAATTCGACAGTAGGGCGCACTTGCGATTTGTACAGGGTGAGCAGTTGTGTACTATTAAAGTATCTGCGGGCCCTGTACAGTACGCCCAGCTTCTGAGAGGCTAACTTTACTCTAGCTTCGATGGAGCCCCCGTACCTGAGCTGGTCACTTATAGTTACACCAAGCATATCAATGGAAGGCCTGTTCGGAAGATTGCTTCCGTTGAAGGAGACTAGATTATCATTTGGATCCCTTTTAGACGTAATCAGACAGGATTGGGTCTTTGAAACATTAAATTCGACGAGATTATTCTTACCCCAGGAGGAAATACTCTCGAGATAACCGTCCATTCTCTGCTTCAAAGCCCTCCGAGCCGTTGGAGTTTGTGTGCCCTTTGGGGGCTTGTCAAACAAAAAGCTATCATGAACTGTACTGTCATCCGCGTAACAATGAATCGGTGCACATGTCAAAAGGTCATTGATGTGCAACAAAAACAAAGTTGGAGACAGAACCGATCCCTGTGGGACGCCAGCATTTATGGAGTGCGAGGAAGAGGTGAAACCGTCAGCAACCGCCTGAATCGACCTATCCCTTAAAAGTCAGCAATCCACGTACACAGGGATGCGGGAAGTCCGTAAGAATGCAATTTGTTGACAAGTCCTCGGTGCCAGACCCGGTCAAAGGCCTTGGATATGTCTAGTGCGACCGTTTGGGTCTCACCGTGACGTTCCAGGCACCGCCCCCAAACATGCGTCACATACGCGAGAAGATCACCGCACGAGCGGTTCCGCCGGAATCCGTATTGACGGTCGTTGATAATTTTGTTCTTCTCGAGGTATGTGAGCAGTTTGTCGTTGATCACACGTTCCATCACTTTGGACAGAACTGATGTGATCGCTATGGGGCGGTAGTTGGCCGGGTTGGAGCGGTCACCTTTCTTGGGAATAGGGTGAATTACCGCTTTTTTCCAACCAGAGGGCACAGTGCCACACTTCAGGGACATTTTGAAGAGCTTTGTCAAAACTGGAACTATTTCCGCAGCACACCTCTGCAATACCAGGTCAGGTATTCCATCAGGTCCACTAGCTTTGTTAACATCGAGCCCCCGTATGACGTGGAGTACATCCCGATGCCGGATCTTCAGCTTTTTCATAAAGAAGCCGCAGTGAGGAACCGACGGCGGAACAGCACCCCCGTCGTCGAGGGTCGAGTATTCCGCAAACATTTTCCCTAAAAGGTTTGCCTTTTCGGTGGCGGTGTTTGCTAGTGAGCCGTCAGGTCTTGTAAGAGGTGGCAAACTGGGTTCGCAAAAATTTCGACCTATTGAGCCCGCAAGCGACCAGAATGCTCTGCTGCCATGTGGGCAGGCAGCCAGCTTTTTGCTGATCTGCAGGTCGTGTTCGAATTTTAACCTATTGGTGATTCTCTTGCATTCCTTTGCCGATTTGTTGTATGCTGATCTGCCTTCGGGCGTTCGAGATGTGTTGTAGGCTCAATAAGCCTTGTTTTTTCGTCGAACTGCTTCGGAGCATTGTCGACTGAACCACGGCTTTGAGCCCACACCAGTTTCTTTAGTAGTCGATTGTATGAAGCCATCCATCGCCGAATTGATGACTTCACCAATCTCCTGGGCACATCTTGAAGGGTCCGAAGTCCGAAAACAAACAGCTGACCACGGAAAAGCATTGAAATGGGCCCGCATACCAAACCAATCTGCTGACCTATAGTGCCACACTTTTCTCCTCAGCCTCTCATTGGTTGGTCTGAGGCTAACGGGGATTGGAATAGTGATGAAATTTTTAGTACACATCGAATTCAGTCATAAAATCTCCATAAAGTGTTATTCTTAGAAAAATCATGTTTTTTATGGACGCTTATGTCAGACTTGGGTTCGAATCTTGGAAGCAGTTTTTTCGGGCCCTATGGGACCAAACGGGCTGAAATTTTGGAATTGTGATGAAATTTGTAGTCCATATCTAATTCAGTCACAAAATCTCGATAAAGTTGTATCTTTAGAAAACTAATGTTTTTTATGGACGCTTATTTCAGACTTGGGTTCGAACCTCGGAAACAGTTTTTTCAGGCTCTATGGGACCAAACGGGCTGAAATTTTGAATTTGGATGAATTTTGTAGTCCATATGTAATTCAGTCACAAAATCTCGATAAAGTTGTATTTTTAGAAAACTCATGATTTTCATGTACGCTAATTTCAGACTTGGGTTCGAAATTTGGAAGCAGTTTTTTCAGGCTCTATGGGACCAAACGGGCTGAAAATATGGAATAGTGATAAGAGTCGTTGTCCAAATCAAATTCAGTCTTGGGTTCGAAATTTGGAAGCAGTTTTTTCAGGCTCTATGGGACCAAACGGGCTGAAAATATGAATAGTGATAAGAGTCGTTGTCCAAATCAAATTCAGTCACAAAATCTCGATAAAGTTGTATTTTTAGAAACCTCATGATTTTCATGTTCGCTAATTTCAGACTTGGGTTCGAACCTTGGAAGCAGTTTTTTCAGGTCCTTTGGGACCAAACGGGCTGAAATTTCGGAATTGTGATGAAATTTGTAGTCCATATCTAATTCAGTCACAAAATCTCGATAAAGTTGTATTTTTAGAAAACTCATGTTTTTTATGGATGCTTATTTCAGACTTGGGTTCGAACCTCGGAAGCAGTTTTTTCAGGCTCTATGGGACCAAACGGGCTGAAATTTTGGAATTTGGATGAAATTTGTAGTCCATATCGAATTCAGTCACATTATCTCCATAAAGTTGTATTTTTAGAAAAATCATGATTATTATGTACGCTAATTCAGACATGGGTTCGAACGTTGGGAGCAGTTTTTACAGGCTCTATGGGACTAAACTGGCTGAAATTTTAGAATTGTGATGAAATTTGTAGTCCATATCGAATTCAGTAACAAAATCTCCATTAAGTTGTATTTTTAGAATAATCATGTTTTTTTTGGACGCTTATTTCAAACTCGGGTTCGAACCTTGGAAGCAGTTTTATCTGGCCCATAATTTGGCTGAAATTATGGAATAGTGATGAAACTCGTTTGCAAAATCGAATTTAGTCAAATAATCTCTATGAAGTTGAATTTTAAGAAAAATCATGATTTTTATGGACGCTGATTTCAGACTTGGGTTGGAACTTTGGAAGCTGTTTTTTCAGGCTCTATGGGACCAAACAGGCTGAAAATATGGAATAGTGATGAAATTTGTTGTCCAAATCAAATTCAGTCACAAAATCTCCATAATGTTGTATTTTAAGATAACTCATGATTTTTATGTACGCTAATTCACACATGGGTTCGAACGTTGGAAGCAGTTTTTACAGGCTCTATGGGACCAAACTGGCTGAAATTTTAGAATTGTGATGAAATTTGCAGTCCATATCGAATTCAGTAACAAAATCTCCATTAAGTTTTTTTTTTAGAATAATCATGTTTTTTTTGGACGCTTATTTCAGACTCGGGTTTGAACCTTGGAAGCAGTTTTTTCTGGCCTTATGGGACCAAACGGGCTGAAATTATGGAATAGTTATGAGACTCGTTGTCAAAATCGAATTCAGTCAAATAATCTCTATAAAGTTGTATTTTAAGAAAAATCATGATTTAAATGGGCGCTAATTTCAGACTTGGGTTCGAACTATGGAAGCAGATTTTTCAGGCCCTATGGTAACAAACGGGCTGAAATTTTGTAATAGTGATGAGAGTCGTTGTCCAAATGGAATTCTGTCAAATAATCGCCATAAAGGCCATTTTTTTATAAAAATCATAATTTGAATGAACGCTCATTTCAGTCTCGGGTTCGAACCTTGGAAACAGTTTTATCTGGCCCTATGGGACCAAACGGGCTGAAATTATTGTATCGTGATGAGAATAGTTGTCTTAATCGAATTCAGTCAAATAATCTCATAAAAGTTGTATTTTTAGAAAAATGATGTTTTTGACTGACGTTTATTTCAGACTTGGGTTCGAACTTTGGAAGCAGCTTTCCAGGCCCTATGGGACCAAACGGGCTGAAATTTTGGAATTGTGATAAAATTTGTAATCCATATCGAATTCAGTCAAAAAATTTCGATAAAGTTAAATTTTGAGAAAACTCATGATTTTTATGAACGCTAATTTCAGACTTGGGTTCGAACTTTGAAAGCTGTTTTTTCAGGCTCTATGGGACCAAACAGGCTGAAAATATGGAACAGTGATGAAATTTGTTGTCCAAATCAAATTCAGTCACAAGTCTCCATAAAATTTTATTTTAAGATAACTTTGGAAGCAGTATTTTCAGGCCCTATGGGACCAAACGGGCTGATATTTTGGAATAGTGATGAGAGTCGTTGTCTTAGTCGAATTCAGTCAAATAATCTCTATATAGTTGTATTTTTAGAAAAATCATGATTTTTATGGACGCTTATTTCAGACTTGGGTTCGAAATTTGAAGCAGGTGTTTCAGGCCCTATGGGACCACACGGGCTTTAATTTTGGAATAGTGATGAGAGTCGTTTTCAAAATCGAATTCTGTCAAATAATCTCCATAAAATTGTATTTTAAAAAAAATAAAGATTTTCATCGACGCTAATTTCAGACTTGGGTTCGAACCTTGGAAGCAGTTTTTTCAGGCCCTATGGGACCGAACGGGCTAAAATTTTGGAATTGTGATGAAATTTGTAGTCCATATCGAATTCAGTCAAAATATCTCGTTAAAGTTGTATTTTTAGAAAACTCATGATTTTTATGTACGCTAAATTCAGACTTAATCACAATTCTAAACTTTCAGCCCGTTTGGTCCCATAGAGCCTGAAAAAACTGCTTCCAAATTTCGAACCCATGTCTGAAAGTAGCCTACATGAAAATCATGATTTTTCTAAAAAAAAAACAACATTATAGAGTTGATTTGACTGAATTCGATATAGACAACGACTCTCATCACGATTCCATAATTTATGCCTGTTTGGTCCCATAGTGCCCATAGACAAAACTGCTTCCAAGGTTCGAAGGCAAGTCTGAAATTAGCGTCCATGAAATTCCTGATTTTTCTAAAAATTCAACTTTATAGACATTTAGTGACTGAATTTGATGTGAACTAACAATTCTATTACTATTCCATATTTTCAGCCCGTTTGGTCTCATAGAGCCTAAAAAAACTGCTTCCAAAGTTCGAACACAAGTCTGAAATTAGCGTCCATAAAAATCATGATTTTTCTAAAAAATACAACATTTTAGAGGTGATTTGACTGAATTCGATATAGACAACGACTCTCATCACTATTTCATAATTTATGCCTGTTTGGTCCCATACGGCAAGACAAAACTGCTTCCAAGGTTCGAACCCAAGTCTGAAATTAGCGAACATGAAAATCATGAGTTTTCTAAAAATACAACTTTATCGAGATTTTGTGACTGAATTTGATTTGGACAACGACTTTTATCACTATTCCATATTTTCAGCCCGTTTGGTCCCATAGAGCCTGAAAAAACTTTTTCTTAAGATCGAACCCAAGTCTGAAATTAGCGTCAATAAAAATCATGATTTTTCTAAAAAATACAATTTAATAGAGTTGATTCGACTGAATTCGATATAGACAACGACTCTCATCACTATTCCATAATTTATGCCTGTTTGGTCCCATAGGGCAAGACAAAAATGCTTCCAAGGATGGAACCCAAGTCTGAAATTAGGGTCCATCAAAATCATGATTTTTCTAAAAATAAAACTTTATGGAGATTATGTGACTGAATTCGATATGGACTGCAAATTTCATCACAATTCCGAAATTTCAGCCCGTTTGGTCCCATAGGGCCTGAAAAAACAGCTTCCAAGGTTCGAACCCACGTCTGAAATAAGCATCCATAAAAAACATGATTTTCCTAAAATAACACTTTATGGAGATTTTGTGACTGAATTCGATATGGACTACGAATTTCATCACATTTCCGAAATTTCGGCCAGTTTTGTCCCAAAGGGCCTGAAAAAACAGCTTCCAAGGTTCGAACCCACGTCTGAAATAATTATCCATAAAAATCATGAGATTTCTTAAAATACAACTTTATGGAGATTTTGTGAATGAATTCGATATGGACTACAAATTTCATCACAATTCCATAATTTAAGCCAGTTTGGTCCCATAGAGCATGAAAAAACTGCTTCCAAAGTTCGAACACAAGTCTGAAATTAGCGTCCATAAAAATCATGAGATTTCTTAAAATACATCTCTATGGAGATTTTGTGAATGAATTCGATATGGACTACAAATTTCATCACCATTTCATAATTTCAGCCCGTTTGGTCCCATAGAGCCTGAAGAAACTGCTTCGAAAAATCGAACCCAAGTCGGAAATTAGCGTCCATGAAAATCATGATTTTTCTAAAAATACAACTTTATGGTGATAATGTGACTGAATTCGTTATGGACTACAAATTTCATATCAATTCCAAAGTTTCAGCCCGATTGGTCCCATAAAGCCTGAAAAAACTGCTTCCAAATTTCGAACCCAAGTCTGAAATAAGCGTACATGAAAATCATGAGTTTTCTTAAAATACAACTTTATGGAGATTTTGAGACTGAATTCGATATGGACTACAAATTTCACCACTGTTCCATAATTTCAGCCCGTTTGGTCCCATAGGGCCTGAAAAAACTGCTTCCAAGGTTCGAACCCAAGTTTGAAATTAGCGAACATGAAAATCATGAGTTTTCTAAAAATACAACATTATCGAGATTTTGTGACTTCGAACCCAAGTCTGAAATTAGCGTCCATAAAAATCATGATTTTTTTTTAAATACAAATAAATGAGGATTTTAGGACTGAAATCGATATGGACTACAAATTTAATCACAATTCCGAACTTTCAGCCCGTTTGTTCCCATAGAGCCTGAAAAAACTGCTTCCAAATTTCGAACCCAAGTCTGAAAGTAGCGTACATGAAAATCATAATTTTTCTAAAAAATACAACATTATAGAGTTGATTTGACTGAATTCGATATAGACAACGACTCTCATCACTATTCCATAATTTATGCCTGTTTGGTCCCATACGGCAAGACAAAACTGCTTCCAAGGTTCGAACCCAAGTCTGAAATTAGCGAACATGAAAATTATGAGTTTTCTAAAAATACAACTTAATCGAGATTTTGTGACTGAATTTGATTTGGACAACGACTTTTATCACTATTCCATATTTTCAGCCCGTTTGGTCCCATAGAGCCTGAAAAAACTGTTTCTTAAGATCGAACCCAAGTCTGAAATTAGCGTCAATAAAAATCATGATTTTTCTAAAAAATACAACATTATAGAGTTGATTTGACTGAATTTGATATAGACAACGACTCTCATCACTATTCCATAATTTATGCCTGTTTGGTCCCATACGGCAAGACAAAACTGCTTCCAAGGTTCGAACCCAAGTCTGAAATTAGCGAACATGAAAATCATGAGTTTTCTAAAAATACAACTTTATCGAGATTTTGTGACTGAATTTGATTTGGACAACGACTTTTATCACTATTCCATATTTTCAGCCCGTTTGGTCCCATAGAGCCTGAAAAAACTGTGTCTTAAGATCGAACCCAAGTCTGAAATTAGCGTCAATAAAAATCATGATTTTTCTAAAAAATACAATTTAATAGAGTTGATTCGACTGAATTCGATATAGACAACGACTCTCATCACTATTCCATAATTTATGCCTGTTTGGTCCCATAAGGCAAGACAAAAATGCTTCCAAGGGTGGAACCCAAGTCTGAAATTAGGGTCCATAAAAATCATGATTTTTCTAAAAATAAAACTTTATGGAGATTATGTGACTGAATTCGATATGGACTACAAATTTCATCACAATTCCGAAATTTCAGCCCGTTTGGTCCCATAGGGCCTGAAAAAACAGCTTCCAAGGTTCGAACCCACGTCTGAAATAAGCATCCATTTAAAACATGATTTTTCCTAAAATAACACTTTATGGAGATTTAGTGACTGAATTCGATATGGACTACGAATTTCATCACAATTCCGAAATTTCAGCCAGTTTTGTCCCAAAGGGCCTGAAAAAACAGCTTCCAAGGTTCGAACCCACGTCCGAAATAAGCATCCATAAAAATCATGAGATTTCTTAAAATACAACTTTATGGAGATTTTATGAATGAATTCGATATGGACTACAAATTTCATCACAATTTCATAATTTCAGCCAGTTTGGTCCCATAGAGCATGAAACAAACTGCTTCCAAAGTTCGAACACAAGTCTGAAATTAGCGTCCATAAAAATCATGAGATTTCTTAAAATACAACTCTATGGAGATTATGTGAATGAATTCGATATGGACTACAAATTTCATCACCATTTTATAATTTCAGCCCGTTTGGTCCCATAGAGCCTGAAGAAACTTCTTCGAAAAATCGAACCCAGGTCTGAAATTAGCGTCCATGAAAATCATGATTTTTCTAAAAATACAACTTTATGTTGATAATGTGACTGAATTCGTTATGGACTACAAATTTCATATCAATTCCAAAATTTCAGCCCGTTTGGTCCCATAGAGCCTGAAAAAACTGCTTCCAAATTTCGAACCCAAGTCTGAAATTAGCGAACATGAAAATCATGAGTTTTCTAAAAATACAACATTATCGAGATTTTGTGACTGAATTAGATATGGACTACAAATTTCACCACTATTCCAGAATTTCAGCCCGTTTGGTCCCATAGGGCCTGAAAAAACTGCTTCCAAAGTTCGAACCCAAGTCTGAAATTAGCGAACATGAAAATCATGAGTTTTCTAAAAATACAACTTTATCTAGATTTTGTGACTGAATTAGATATGGACTACAAATTTTATCACAATTCCAAAATTTCAGCCAGTTTGGTTCCATAGAGCCTGAAAAAACAGCTTCCAAAGTTCGAACACATGTCTTAAATTAGCGTCCATAAAAATCATGAGATTTCTTAAAATACCACTTTATGGAGATTTTGTGACTTATTTCGATATGGACTTCAAATTTCACCACTTTTCCATAATTTCAGCCCGTTTGAACCCATAGAGCCTAAAAAAACTGCTTCCAAAGTTCGAACCCAAGTCTGAAATTAGCGTCAATAAAAATCATGATTTTTCTAAAAAATACAACTTAATAGAGATTATTTGACTGAATTCTATATAGACAACGACTCTTATCACTATTCCATAATTTATGCCTGATTGGTCCCATAGGGCAAGACAAAACTGTTTCCAAGGTTCGAAAGCAAGTCTGAAATTAGCGTCCATAAAAATCCAGATTTTTCTAAAACTTCAACTGTATAGAGATTTTGTGACTGAATTCGATGTGTAATAAGAATTTCATCACTATTCCATTATTTCAGCCCGTTTGAACCCATAGAGCCTGAAAAAACTGCTTCCAAGGTTCGAACCCAAGTCTGAAATTAGCGAACATAAATATCATGAGTTTTCTAAAAATACAACTTTATAGAGATTTTGTGACTTAATTCGATGTAAACTAAAATTTTCATCACTATTCCATATTTTCAGCCCGTTTGGTCCCATAGAGCCTTAAAAAACTGCTTCCAAAGTTCGAACACAAGACTGAAATTAGCGTCAATAAAAATCGTGAGATTTCTTAAAATACAACTTTTTTGAGCTTTTGTGACTGAATTCGATATGGACTGCAAATTTCATCACAATTCCGAAATTTCAGCCCGTTTGGTCCCATAGGGCCTGAAAAAACAGCTTCCGAGGTTCGAACCCAAGTCTGAAATAAGGGTCCATAAAAAACATGATTTTTCTAAAAATAAAACTTTATGGAGATTATGTGACTGAATTCGATGTGCACTAAAAATTTCATCACTATTCCATTATTTCAGCCCGTTTGAACCCATAGATTCTGAAAAAACTGCTTCCAAGGTTCGAACCCAAGTCTGAAATTAGCGAACAGAAAATCATGAGTTTTCTAAAAATACAACTTTATCGAGATTTTGTGACTGAATTAGATATGAACTACAAATTTCATCACAATTCCAAAATTTCAGCCCGTTTGGTTCCAAAGGGCCCGAAAAAACTGCTTCCAAGGTTCGAACCCAAGTCTGAAATAAGCGTCAATAAAAAACAAAAATTTTCTAATAATAACACTTTATGGAGATTTTATGACTGAATTCGATGTGTACTAAAAATTCCATCACTATTCCATATTTTCAGCCCGTTTGGTCCCATAGAGCCTGAAAAAACTGCTTCCAAAGTTCGAACACAAGTCTGAAATTAGCGTCCATAAAAATCATGAGATTTCTTAAAATACAACTTTATGGAGATTATGTGAATGAATTCGATATGGACTACAAATTTTAACACAATTTCATAATTTCAGCCCGTTTGGTCCCATAGAGCCTGAAAAAACTGCTTCGAAAAATCGAACCCAAGTCTGAAATTAGCGTCCATAAAAATCATGGTTTTTCTAAAAATCCATTTTTATGGAGATAATGTGACTGAATTCGATATGGACTACAAATTTCATCCAAATTCCAAAATTTCAGCCCGTTTGGTCCAATAGAGCCTGAAAAAACTGCTTCCGAGGTTCGAACCCAAGTCTGAAATAAGCGTCCATAAAAAACATGATTTTTCTAAAAATATCACTTTATGGAGATTTTGTGACTGAATTTGATATGGACTAAAAATTTCATCACAAATCCGAAACTCCAGCCCGTTTGGTCCCATAGAGCCTGAAAAAACTGCTGCCAAATTTCGAACCCAAGTCTGGAATTAGCGAACATGAAAATCATGTGTTTTCTAAAAATACAACTTTATCGAGATTTTCAGAGTGAATTAGATATGGACTACAAATTAAATCACAATTCCGAAATTTCAGCCCGTTTGGTCCCATAGAGCCTGAAAAAACTGCTTCCAAATTTCGAACCTAAGTCTGAAATTAGCGTACATAAAAACATGAGATTTCTTAAAATACAACTTTCTGGAGATTTTGTGAATGAATTCTATATGGACTAGAAATTTCATCACAATTCCGAAATTTCATCCCGTTTGGTCCCATAGGGCCTGAAAAAACAGCTTTCAAGGTTCGAACCCACGTATGAAATAAGCATCCATAAAAAACATGATTTTTCTTAAAATAACACTTTATGGAGATTTTCTGACTGAATTCGATATGGACTACAAATTTCATCACATTTCCAAAATTTCAGCCCGTTTGGTCCCATAGGACCTGAAAAAGCTGCTTCCAGGGTTCGAACCAACGTCTGGAATTAGCGAACATAAAAATCATGAGTTTTCTAAAAATACAACTTTCCGAGATTTTGTGACTGAATTAGATATGGACTACAAATTTAATCACAATTCCGAAATTTCAGCCCGTTTGGTCCCATAGAGCCTGAAAAAACTACTTCCAAATTTCGAACCCAAGTCTGAAATTAGCGTACATGAAAAGAATGAGTTTTCTTAAAATACAACTTAATGGAGATTTTGTGACTGAATTCGATATGGACTACAAATTTCACCACTATTTTAAAAATTTTTAGCACGTTTGAGCCCATAGAGCCTGAAAAAACTGCTTCCAAAGTTCGAACCCAAGTCCAAAATTAGCGTCCATAAAAATCATGATTTTTCTAAAATATACAACATTTTAGAGTTGATTTAAATGAATTCGATATAGACAACGACTCTCATCACTATTCCATAATTTATGCCTTTTTGGTCCCATAGGGAAAGACAAAACTGCTTCCAAGGTTCGAAGGCAAGTCTGAAATTAGCGTCCATAAAAATCCTGATTTTTCTAAAAATTCAACTTTATAGAGATTTTGTGACTGAATCCGATGTGTACTAAAAATTTCATCACTATTCCATATTTTCAGCCCGTTTGGTCCCATAGAGCCTTAAAAAACTGCTTCCAAGGTTCGAACCCAAGTCTGAAATTAGCGAACAGAAAATCATGAGTTTTCTAAAAATACAACTTTATCGAGATTTTGTGACTGAATTAGATATGAACTACAAATTTCATCACAATTCCAAAATTTCAGCCCGTTTGGTTCCAAAGGGCCCGAAAAAACTGCTTCCAAGGTTCGAACCCAAGTCTGAAATAAGCGTCAATAAAAAACAAAAATTTTCTAATAATAACACTTTATGGAGATTTTATGACTGAATTCGATGTGTACTAAAAATTCCATCACTATTCCATATTTTCAGCCCGTTTGGTCCCATAGAGCCTGAAAAAACTGCTTCCAAAGTTCGAACACAAGTCTGAAATTAGCGTCCATAAAAATCATGAGATTTCTTAAAATACAACTTTATGGAGATTATGTGAATGAATTCGATATGGACTACAAATTTTAACACAATTTCATAATTTCAGCCCGTTTGGTCCCATAGAGCCAGAAAAAACTGCTTCGAAAAATCGAACCCAAGTCTGAAATAAACGTCCATAAAAATCATGATTTTTCTGAAAATCCATTTTTATGGAGATTATGTGACTGAATTCGATATGGACTACAAATTTCATCCAAATTCCAAAATTTCAGCCCGTTTGGTCCCATAGAGCCTGAAAAAACTGCTTCCGAGGTAAGAACCCAAGTCTGAAATAAGCGTCCATAAAAAACATGATTTTTCTAAAAAAAACACTTTATGGAGATTTTGTGACTGAATTTGATATGGACTAAAAATTTCGTCACAAATCCGAAATTCCAGCCCGTTTGGTCCCATAGAGCCTGAAAAAAATGCTTCCAAATTTCGAACCCAAGTCTGGAATTAGCGAACATGAAAATCATGAGTTTTCTAAAAATACAACTTTATGGAGATTTTGAGAATGAATTCGATATGGACTGCAAATTTAATCACAATTCCGAAATTTCAGCCCGTTTGGTCCCATAGAGCCTGAAAAAACTGCTTCCAAATTTCGAACCCAAGTCTGAAATTAGCGTACATAAAAACATGAGATTTCCTAAAATACAACTTTAATGGAGATTTTGTGAATGAATTCGATATGGACTACAAATTTCGTCACAATTCCGAAATTTCAGCCCGTTTGGTCCCATAGGGCCTGAAAAAACAGCTTCCGAGGTTCCAACCACAGTCTGAAATAAGCGTCCATAAAAAACATGATTTTTCTAAAAATAAATTTTTATGGAGATTATGTGACTGAATTCGATGTGCACTAAAAATTTCATCACTATTCCATTATTTCAGCCCGTTTGAACCCATAGATTCTGAAAAAACTGCTTCCAATTTTCGAACCCATGTCTGAAATTAGCGAACAGAAAATCATGAGTTTTCTAAAAATACAACTGTATCGAGATTTTGTGACTGAATTAGATATGGACTACAAATTTCATCACAATTCCGAAATTTCAGCCCGTTTGGTTCCATAGGGCCCGAAAAAACTGCTTCCAAGGTTCGAAACCAAGTCTGAAATAAGCGTCCATAAAAAACATAATTTTTCTAAAAATAACGCTTTATGGAGATTCTATGACTGAATTCGATGTGTACTAAAAATTCCATCAGTATTCCATATTTTCAGCCCGTTTGGTCCCATAGAGCCTGAAAAAACTGCTTCCAAAGTTCGAACACAAGTCTGAAATTAGCGTCCATAAAAATCATGATTTTTCTAAAAATCCATTTTTATGGAGATAATGTGACTGAATTCGATATGGACTACAAATTTCATCCAAATTCCAAAATTTCAGCCCGTTTGGTCCCATAGAGCCTGAAAAAACTGCTTCCAAAGTTCGAACAAAAGTCTGAAATAAGCGTCCATAAAAAACATAATTTTTCTAAAAATAACACTTTATGGAGATTTTATGACTGAATTCGATGTGTACTAAAAATTCCATCAGTATTCCATATTTTCAGCCCGTTTGGTCCCATAGAGCCTGAAAAAACTGCTTCCAAAGTACGAACACAAGTCTGAAATTAGCGTCCATAAAAATCATGAGATTTCTTTAAATACAACTTTATGGAGATTTTGTGAATGAATTCGATATGGACTACAAATTTTATCACAATTTCATAATTTCAGCCCGTTTGGTCCCATAGAGCCTGACAAAACTGCTTCAAAAAATCGAACCCATGTCTGAAATTATCGTCCATAAAAATCATGAGATTTCTTAAAATACAACTTTATGGAGATCTTAGGACTTATTTCAGTATGGACTACAAATTTCACCACTTTTCCATAATTTCAGCCCGTTTGAACCCATAGAGCCTGAAAAAACTGCATCCAAAGTTCGAACCCAAGTCTGAAATTAGCGTCAATAAAAGTCATGATTTTTCTAAAAAATACAACTTAATAGAGATGATTCGACTGAATTCTATAAAGACGACGAACTTAATCACTATTCAAAATTTATGCCTGTTTGTTCCCATAGGGCAAAAAAAAACTGTTACCAAGGTTCGAACGCAAGTCTGAAATTAGCGTCCATAAAAATCCAGATTTTTCTAAAAATTCAACTGTATAGAGATTTTGTTACTGAATTCGATGTGCACTAAAAATTTCATCACTATTCCATTATTTCAGCCCGTTTGGTCCCATAGAGCCTGAAAAAACTGCTTCCGAGGTTCGAACCCAAGTCTGAAATAATCGTCCATAAAAAACATATTTTTCAAAAAATAACACTTTATGGAGATTTTGTGACTGAATTCGATATGGACTAAAAATTTCATCACAATTCGGAAATTCCAGCCCGTTTGGTCCCATAGAGCCTGAAAAAACTGCATCCAAATTTCGAACCCAAGTCTGGAATTAGCGAACATGAAAATCATGAGTTTTCTAAAAATACAACTTTATCGAGATTTTGTGACTGAATTCGATATGGACTTCAAATTTCACCACTATTCCATAATTTCAGCCCATTTGAGCACATAGAGCCTGAAAAAAATGCTTCCAAAGTTCGAACCCAAGTCTCAAATTAGCGTACATGAAAATCATGAGTTTTCTAAAAATACAACTTTATCGAGATTTTGTGAGTTAATTTTATGGACTACGAATTTCATCACAATTCCAAAATTCCAGCCCGTTTGGTCCCATAGAGCCTGAAAAAACTGCTTCCAAATTTCGAACCCAAGTCTGAAATTTTCGTACATGAAAATCATGAGTTTTCTTAAAATACAATTTTATGGAGATTTTGTGACTGAATTCGATATGGACTACAAATTTCACCACTATTCCATAATTTTAGCCCGTTTGGTCCCATAGGGCCTGAAAAAACTGCTTCCAAGGTTCGAACCCAAGTCTGAAATTAGCGAACATGAAAATCATGAGTTTTCTAAAAATACAACTTTATCGAGATTTTGTGAGTGAATTAGATATGGACTACAAATTTAATCACTATTCCGAAATTTCAGCACGTTTGGTCCCATAGAGCCTGAAAAAACTGCTTCAAAAGTTCGAACCCAAGTCTGAAATTAGCGCACATGAAAATCATGAGTTTTCTTAAAATTCAACTTTATCGAGATTTTGAGACTGAATTAGAAATGGACAACAAATTTAATCACTATTCCGAAATTTCAGCCCGTTTGGTCCCATAGAGCCTGAAAAAACTGCTTCCAAATTTCGAACCCAAGTCTGAAATTAGCGTACATGAAAATCATGAGTTTTCTTAAAATACAACATTATGGAGATTTTGTGACTGAATTCGATATGGACTACAAATTTCACCACTATTCCATAATTTCAGCCCATTTGAGCACATAGAGCCTGAAAAAAATGCTTCCAAAGTTCGAACCCAAGTCTGAAATTAGCGTACATGAAAATCATGAGTTTTCTAAAAATACAGCTTTATCGAGATTTTGTGAGTTAATTTTATGGACTACGAATTTCATCACAATTCCAAAATTCCAGCCCGTTTGGTCCAATAGAGCCTGAAAAAACTGCTTCCAAATTTCGAACCCAAGTCTGAAATTAGCGTACATGAAAATCATGAGTTTTCTTAAAATACAATTTTATGGAGATTTTGTGACTGAATTCGATATGGACTACAAATTTCACCACTATTCCATAATTTCAGCCCGTTTGGTCCCATAGGGCCTGAAAAAACTGCTTCCAAGGTTCGAACCCAAGTCTGAAATTAGCGAACATGAAAATCATGAGTTTTCTAAAAATACAACTTTATCGAGATTTTGTGAGTGAATTAGATATGGACAACAAATTTAATCACTATTCCGAAATTTCAGCCCGTTTGGTCCCATAGAGCCTGAAAAAACTGCTTCCAAATTTCGAACCCAAGTCTGAAATTAGCGTACATGAAAATCATGAGTTTTCTTAAAATACAACATTATGGAGATTTTGTGACTGAATTCGATATGGACTACAAATTTCACCACTATTCCATAATTTCAGCCCATTTGAGCACATAGAGCCTGAAAAAAATGCTTCCAAAGTTCGAACCCAAGTCTGAAATTAGCGTACATGAAAATCATGAGTTTTCTAAAAATACAACTTTATCGAGATTTTGTGAGTGAATTTTATGGACTACGAATTTCATCACAATTCCAAAATTCCAGCCCGTTTGGTCCCATAGAGCCTGAAAAAACTGCTTCCAAATTTCGAACCCAAGTCTGAAATTAGCGTACATGAAAATCATGAGTTTTCTTAAAATACAATTTTATGGAGATTTTGTGACTGAATTCGATATGGACTACAAATTTCACCACTATTCCATAATTTCAGCCCGTTTGGTCCCATAGGGCCTGAAAAAACTGCTTCCAAATTTCGAACCTAAGTCTGAAATTAGCGTACATAAAAACATGAGATTTCTTAAAATACAACTTTCTGGAGATTTTGTGAATGAATTCTATATGGACTAGAAATTTCATCACAATTCCGAAATTTCAGCCCGTTTGGTCCCATAGGGCCTGAAAAAACAGCTTTCAAGGTTCGAACCCACGTATGAAATAAGCATCCATAAAAAACATGATTTTTCTTAAAATAACACTTTATGGAGATTTTCTGACTGAATTCGATATGGACTACAAATTTCATCACAATTCCAAAATTTCAGCCCGTTTGGTCCCATAGGACCTGAAAAAGCTGCTTCCAGGGTTCGAACCAACGTCTGGAATTAGCGAACATAAAAATCATGATTTTTCTAAAAATACAACTTTCCGAGATTTTGTGACTGAATTAGATATGGACTACAAATTTAATCACAATTCCGAAATTTCAGCCCGTTTGGTCCCATAGAGCCTGAAAAAACTACTTCCAAATTTCGAACCCAAGTCTGAAATTAGCGTACATGAAAATCATGAGTTTTCTTAAAATACAACTTAATGGAGATTTTGTGACTGAATTCGATATGGACTACAAATTTCACCACTATTTTAAAATTTTTTAGCACGTTTGAGCCCATAGAGCCTGAAAAAACTGCTTCCAAAGTTCGAACCCAAGTCTGAAATTAGCGTCCATAAAAATCATGATTTTTCTAAAATATACAACATTTTAGAGTTGATTTAAATGAATTCGATATAGACAACGACTCTCATCACTATTCCATAATTTATGCCTGTTTGGTCCCATAGGGCAAGACAAAACTGCTTCCAAGGTTCGAAGGCAAGTCTGAAATTAGCGTCCATAAAAATCCTGATTTTTCTAAAAATTCAACTTTATAGAGATTTTGTGACTGAATTCAATGTGTACTAAAAATTTCATCACTATTCGATATTTTCAGCCCGTTTGGTCCCATAGAGCCTTAAAAAACTGCTTCCAAGGTTCGAACCCAAGTCTGAAATTAGCGAACAGAAAATCATGAGTTTTCTAAAAATACAACTTTATCGAGATTTTGTGACTGAATTAGATATGGACTACAAATTCCATCACAATTCCGAAATTTCAGCCCGTTTGGTTCCAAAGGGCCCGATAAAACTGCTTCCAAGGTTCGAACCCAAGTCTGAAATAAGCGTCCATAAAAAACATAATTTTTCTAAAAATAACACTTTATGGAGATTTTATGACTGTATTCGATGTGTACTAAAAATTCCATCACTATTCCATATTTTAAGCCCGTTTGGTCCCATAGAGCCTGAAAAAACTGCTTCCAAAGTTCGAACACAAGTCTGAAATTAGCGTCCATAAAAATCATGAGATTTCTTAAAAAACAACTTTATGGAGATTTTGTGAATGAATTCGATATGGACTACAAATTTTATCACAATTTCATAATTTCAGCCCGTTTGGTCCCATAGAGCCAGAAAAAACTGCTTCGAAAAATCGAACCCAAGTCTGAAATAAGCGTCCATAAAAATCATGATTTTTCTGAAAATCCATTTTTATGGAGATTATGTGACTGAATTCGATATGGACTACAAATTTCATCCAAATTCCAAAATTTCGGCCCGTTTGGTCCCATAGAGCCTGAAAAAACTGCTTCCGAGGTTAGAACCCAAGTCTGAAATAAGCGTCCATAAAAAACATGATTTTTCTAAAAATAACACTTTATGGAGATTTTGTGACTGAATTTGATATGGACTAAAAATTTCGTCACAAATCCGAAATTCCAGCCCGTTTGGTCCCATAGAGCCTGAAAAAACTGCTTCCAAATTTCGAACCCAAGTCTGGAATTAGCGAACATGAAAATCATGAGTTTTCTAAAAATACAACTTTATGGAGATTTTGAGAATGAATTCGATATGGACTGCAAATTTAATCACAATTCCGAAATTACAGCCCGTTTGGTCCCATAGAGCCTGAAAAAACTGCTTCCAAATTTCGAACCCAAGTCTGAAATTAGCGTACATAAAAACATGAGATTTCCTAAAATACAACTGAATGGAGATTTTGTGAATGAATTCGATATGGACTACAAATTTCGTCACAATTCCGAAATTTCAGCCCGTTTGGTCCCATAGGGCCTGAAAAAACAGCTTCCGAGGTTCCAACCAAAGTCTGAAATAAGCGTCCATAAAAAACATGATTTTTCTAAAAATAAATTTTTATGGAGATTATGTGACTGAATTCGATGTGCACTAAAAATTTCATCACTATTCCATTATTTCAGCCCGTTTGAACCCATAGATTCTGAAAAAACTGCTTCCAATTTTCGAACCCAAGTCTGAAATTAGCGAACAGAAAATCATGAGTTTTCTAAAAATACAACTGTATCGAGATTTTGTGACTGAATTAGATATGGACTACAAATTTCATCACAATTCCGAAATTTCAGCCCGTTTGGTTCCATAGGGCCCGAAAAAACTGCTTCCAAGGTTCGAAACCAAGTCTGAAATAAGCGTCCATAAAAAACATAATTTTTCTAAAAATAACGCTTTATGGAGATTTTATGACTGAATTCGATGTGTACTAAAAATTCCATCAGTATTCCATATTTTCAGCCCGTTTGGTATCATAGAGCCTGAAAAAACTGCTTCCAAAGTTCGAACACAAGTTTGAAATTAGCGTCCATAAAAATCATGATTTTTCTAAAAATCCATTTTTATGGAGATAATGTGACTGAATTCGATATGGACTACAAATTTCATCCAAATTCCAAAATTTCAGCCCGTTTGGTCCCATAGAGCCTGAAAAAACTGCTTCCGAGGTTCAAACCCAAGTCTGAAATAAGCGTCCATAAAAAACATGATTTTTCTAAAAATAACACTTTATGGAGATTTTGTGACTGAATTTGATATGGACTAAAAATTTCATCACAATTCCAAAATTTCAGCCCGTTTGGTCCCATAGAGCATGAATAAACCGCTTCCAAAGTTCGAACACAAGTCTGAAATTAGCGTACATGAAAATCATGAGTTTTCTAAAAATACAACTTTATCGAGATTTTGTGAGTTAATTTTATGGACTACGAATTTCATCACAATTCCAAAATTCCAGCCCGTTTGGTCCAATAGAGCCTGAAAAAACTGCTTCCAAATTTCGAACCCAAGTCTGAAATTAGCGTACATGAAAATCATGAGTTTTCTTAAAATACAATTTTATGGAGATTTTGTGACTGAATTCGATATGGACTACAAATTTCACCACTATTCCATAATTTCAGCCCGTTTGGTCCCATAGGGCCTGAAAAAACTGCTTCCAAGGTTCGAACCCAAGTCTGAAATTAGCGAACATGAAAATCATGAGTTTTATAAAAATACAACTTTATCGAGATTTTGTGAGTGAATTAGATATGGACTACAAATTTAATCACTATTCCGAAATTTCAGCACGTTTGGTCCCATAGAGCCTGAAAAAACTGCTTCAAAAGTTCGAACCCAAGTCTGAAATAAGCGTACATGAAAATCATGAGTTTTCTTAAAATTCAACTTTATCGAGATTTTGAGACTGAATTAGATATGGACAACAAATTTAATCACTATTCCGAAATTTCAGCCCGTTTGGTCCCATAGAGCCTGAAAAAACTGCTTCCAAATTTCGAACCCAAGTCTGAAATTAGCGTACATGAAAATCATGAGTTTTCTTAAAATACAACATTATGGAGATTTTGTGACTGAATTCGATATGGACTACGAATTTCATCACAATTCCAAAATTCCAGCCCGTTTGGTCCCATAGAGCCTGAAAAAACTGCTTCCAAATTTCGAACCCAAGTCTGAAATTAGCGTACATGAAAATCATGAGTTTTCTTTAAATACAATTTTATGGAGATTTTGTGACTGAATTCGATATGGACTACAAATTTCACCACTATTCCATAATTTCAGCCCGTTTGGTCCCATAGGGCCTGAAAAAACTGCTTCCAAGGTTCGAACCCAAGTCTGAAATTAGCGAACATGAAAATGATGAGTTTTCTAAAAATTCAACTTTATCTAGATTTTGTGACTGAATTTGATTTGGACAACAAATCTTATTACTATTCAATATTTTCAGCCCGTTTGGTCCCATAGGGACTCAAAAAACTGCTTCAAAAGTTCGAACACAAATCTGAAATTAGCGTCCAAAAAAATCATGAGATTTCTTAAAATACGACTAGATGGAGATTTTGTGACTGAATTTGATTTGGACAACGAATCTTATCACTTTTCCATATTTTCAGCCCGTTTGGTCCCATAGAGCCTGAAAAAACTGCTTCCAAAGTTCGAACACAAATCTGAAATTAGCGTCCATAAAAATCATGAGATTTCTTACAATACAACAAGATGGAGATTTCGTGAATGAATTCGATATGGACTTCAAATTTCATCACAATTCCGAAATTTCAGCCCGTTTGGTCCCATAGGACCTGAAAAAACTGCTTCCAAGGTTCGAACCAAAATCTGAAATTAGCGAACATGAAAATCATGATTTTTCTAAAAATAAAACTTTATGGAGATTATGTGACTGAATTCGATATGGACTACAAATTTCATCACAATTCCATAATTTATGCCAGTTTGGTCCCATAGGGCAAGACAAAACTGCTTCCAAGGGTGGAACCCAAGTCTGAAATTAGGGTCCATAAAAATCATGATTTTTCTAAAAATAAAACTTTATGGAGATTATGTGACTGAATTCGATATGGACTACAAATTTCATCACAATTCCGAAATTTCAGCCCGTTTGGTCCCATAGGGCCTGAAAAAACAGCTTCCAAGGTTCGAACCCACGTCTGAAATAAGCATCCATAAAAAACATGATTTTTCTTAAAATAACACTTTATGGAGATTTTGTGACTTAATTCGATATTGACTGCAAATTTCATCACAATTCCAAAATTTCAGCCCGTTTGGTCCCATAGGACCTGAAAAAACTGCTTCCAAGGTTCGAACCAAAATCTGAAATTAGCGAACATGAAAATCATGAGTTTTCTAAAAATACAACTTTATCGAGATTTTGTGACTGAATTTGATTTGGACAACGACTCTTATCACTATTCCATATTTTCAACCCGTTTGGTTTCATAGAGCCTGAAAAAACTGCTTCCAAAGTTCAAACACAAGTCTGAAATTAGCGTCCATAAAAATCATGAGATTTCTTAAAATACACCTTTATTGAGATTTTTTGAATGAATTCGATATGAACTACAAATTTCATCACAATTCCATAATTTCAGCCCGTTGGGTTCCATAGAGCCTGAAGAAACTGCTTCCAAAGTTCGAACACAAGTCTGAAATTATCGTCCATAAAAATCATGAGATTTCTTAAAATACAATTTTATGGAGATCTTAGGACTTATTTCAATATGGACTACAAATTTAACCACTTTTCCATAATTTCAGCCCGTTTGAACCCAAAGAGCCTGAAAAAACTGCATCCAAAGTTCGAACCCAAGTCTGAAATTAGCGTCAATAAAATTCATGATTTTTCTAAAAAATACAACTTAATAGAGATGATTCGACTGAATTCTATAGAGACAACGACCTTAATCACTATTCCATAATTTATGCCTGTTTGTTCCCATAGGGCAAAAAAAACTGTTACCAAGGTTCGAACGCAAGTCTGAAATTAGCGTCCATAAAAATCCAGATTTTTCTAAAAATTCAACTGTATAGAGATTTTGTTCCTGAATTCGATGTGCACTAAAAATTTTATCACTATTCCATTATTTCAGCCCGTTTGAACCCATAGATTCTGAAAAAACTACTTCCAAGGTTCGAACCCAAGTCTGAAATTAGCGAACAGAAAATCATGAGTTTTCTAAAAATACAACTTTATCGAGATTTTGTGACTGAATTAGATATGAACTACAAATTTCATCACAATTTCAGCCCGTTTGGTTCCAAAGGGCCCGATAAAACTGCTTCCAAGGTTCGAACCCAAGTCTGAAATAAGCGTCCATAAAAAACATAATTTTTCTAAAAATAACACTTTTTGGAGATTTTGTGACTGAATTTGATATGGACTACAAATTTAATCACAATTTCATAATTTCAGCCCGTTTGGTCCCATAGAGCCTGAAAAAACTGCTTCGAAAAATTGAACCCAAGTCTGAAATTAGCGTCCATAAAAATCATGATTTTTCTAAAAATCCATTTTTATGGAGATAATGTGACTGAATTCGATATGGACTACAAATTTCATCCAAATTCCAAAATTTCAGCCCGTTTGGTCCAATAGAGCCTGAAAAAACTGCTTCCGAGGTTCGAACCCAAGTCTGAAATTAGCGTCCATAAAAATCATGAGATTTCTTAAAAAACAACTTTATGGAGATTTTGTGAATGAATTCGATATGGACTACAAATTTTATCACAATTTCATAATTTCAGCCCGTTTGGTCCCATAGAGCCAGAAAAAACTGCTTCGAAAAATCGAACCCAAGTCTGAAATAAGCGTCCATAAAAATCATGATTTTTCTGAAAATCCATTTTTATGGAGATTATGTGACTGAATTCGATATGGACTACAAATTTCATCCAAATTCCAAAATTTCAGCCCGTTTGGTCCCATAGAGCCTGAAAAAACTGCTTCCGAGGTTAGAACCCAAGTCTGAAATAAGCGTCCATAAAAAACATGATTTTTCTAAAAATAACACTTTATGGAGATTATGTGACAGAATTTGATATGGACTAAAAATTTCGTCACAAATCCGAAATTCCAGCCCGTTTGGTCCCATAGAGCCTGAAAAAACTGCTTCCAAATTTCGAACCCAAGTCTGGAATTAGCGAACATGAAAATCATGAGTTTTCTAAAAATACAACTTTATGGAGATTTTGAGAATGAATTCGATATGGACTGCAAATTTAATCACAATTCCGAAATTTCAGCCCGTTTGGTCCCATAGAGCCTGAAAAAACTGCTTCCAAATTTCGAACCCAAGTCTGAAATTAGCGTACATAAAAACATGAGATTTCCTAAAATACAACTTAATGGAGATTTTGTGACTGAATTAGATATGGACTACAAATTTCATCACAATTCCGAAATTTCAGCCCGTTTGGTCCCATAGAGCCTTAAGAAACTGCTTCCAAGGTTCGAACCCAAGTCTGAAATTAGCGAACAGAAAATCATGAGTTTTCTAAAAATACAACTTTATCGAGATTTTGTGACTGAATTAGATATGGACTACAAATTCCATCACAATTCCGAAATTTCAGCCCGTTTGGTTCCAAAGGGCCCGATAAAACGTCTTCCAAGGTTCGAACCCACGTATGAAATAAGCATCCATAAAAACATGATTTTTCTTAAAATAACACTTTATGGAGATTTTCTGACTGAATTCGATATGGACTACAAATTTTATCACAATTCCAAAATTTCAGCCCGTTTGGTCCCATAGGACCTGAAAAAGCTGCTTCCAGGGTTCGAACCAACGTCTGGAATTAGCGAACATAAAAATCATGAGTTTTCTAAAAATACAACTTTCCAAGATTTTGTGACTGAATTAGATATGGACTACAAATTTAATCACAATTCCGAAATTTCAGCCCGTTTGGTCCCATAGAGCCTGAAAAAACTACTTCCAAATTTCGAACCCAAGTCTGAAATTAGCGTACATGAAAATCATGAGTTTTCTTAAAATACAACTTAATGGAGATTTTGTGACTGAATTCGATATGGACTACAAATTTCACCACTATTTTAAAAATTTTTAGCACGTTTGAGCCCATAGAGCCTGAAAACACTGCTTCCAAAGTTCGAACCCAAGTCTGAAATTAGCGTCCATAAAAATCATGATTTTTCTAAAATATACAACATTTTAGAGTTGATTTAAATGAATTCGATATAGACAACGATTCTCATCACTATTCCATAATTTATGCCTGTTTGGTCCCATAGGGCAAGACAAAACTGCTTCCAAGGTTCGAAGGCAAGTCTGAAATTAGCGTCCATAAAAATCCTGATTTTTCTAAAAATTCAACTTTATAGAGATTTTGTGACTGAATTCAATGTGTACTAAAAATTTCATCACTATTCCATATTTTCAGCCCGTTTGGTCCCATAGAGCCTTAAAAAACTGCTTCCAAGGTTCGAACCCAAGTCTGCAATAAGCGTCCATAAAAAACATAATTTTTCTAAAAATAACACTTTATGGAGATTTTATGACTGTATTCGATGTGTACTAAAAATTCCATCACTATTCCATATTTTAAGCCCGTTTGGTCCCATAGAGCCTGAAAAATCTGCTTCCAAAGTTCGAACACAAGTCTGAAATTAGCGTCCATAAAAATCATGAGATTTCTTAAAAAACAACTTTATGGAGATTTTGTGAATGAATTCGATATGGACTACAAATTTTATCACAATTTCATAATTTCAGCCCGTTTGGTCCCATAGAGCCAGAAAAAACTGCTTCGAAAAATCGAACCCAAGTCTGAAATAAGCGTCCATAAAAATCATGATTTTTCTGAAAATCCATTTTTATGGAGATTTTGTGACTGAATTCGATATGGACTACAAATTTCATCCAAATTCCAAAATTTCAGCCCGTTTGGTCCCATAGAGCCTGAAAAAACTGCTTCCGAGGTTAGAACCCAAGTCTGAAATAAGCGTCCATAAAAAACATGATTTTTCTAAAAATAACACTTTATGGAGATTATGTGACAGAATTTGATATGGACTAAAAATTTCGTCACAAATCCGAAATTCCAGACCGTTTGGTCCCATAGAGCCTGAAAAAACTGCTTCCAAATTTCGAACCCAAGTCTGGAATTAGCGAACATGAAAATCATGAGTTTTCTAAAAATACAACTTTATGGAGATTTTGAGAATGAATTCGATATGGACTGCAAATTTAATCACAATTCCGAAATTTCAGCCCGTTTGGTCCCATAGAGCCTGAAAAAACTGCTTCCAAATTTCGAACCCAAGTCTGAAATTAGCGTACATAAAAACATGAGATTTCCTAAAATACAACTTAATGGAGATTTTGTGACTGAATTAGATATGGACTACAAATTTCATCACAATTCCGAAATTTCAGCCCGTTTGGTCCCATAGAGCCTGAAAAAACTGCTTCCGAGGTTCAAACCCAAGTCTGAAATAAGCGTCCATAAAAAACATGATTTTTCTAAAAATAACACTTTATGGAGATTTTGTGACTGAATTTGATATGGACTAAAAATTTCGTCACAAATCCGAAATTCCAGCCCGTTTGGTCCCATAGAGCCTTAAGAAACTGCTTCCAAGGTTCGAACCCAAGTCTGAAATTAGCGAACAGAAAATCATGAGTTTTCTAAAAATACAACTTTATCGAGATTTTGTGACTGAATTAGATATGGACTACAAATTCCATCACAATTCCGAAATTTCAGCCCGTTTGGTTCCAAAGGGCCCGATTAAACGTCTTCCAAGGTTCGAACCCAAGTCTGAAATAAGCGTCCATAAAAAACATAATTTTTCTAAAAATAACACTTTATGGAGATTTTATGACTGTATTCGATGTGTACTAAAAATTCCATCACTATTCCATATTTTAAGCCCGTTTGGTCCCATAGAGCCTGAAAAAACTGCTTCCAAAGTTCGAACACAAGTCTGAAATTAGCGTCCATAAAAATCATGAGATTTCTTAAAAAACAACTTTATGGAGATTTTGTGAATGAATTCGATATGGACTACAAATTTTATCACAATTTCATAATTTCAGCCCGTTTGGTCCCATAGAGCCAGAAAAAACTGCTTCGAAAAATCGAACCCAAGTCTGAAATAAGCGTCCATAAAAATCATGATTTTTCTGAAAATCCATTTTAATGGAGATTATGTGACTGAATTCGATATGGACTACAAATTTCATCCAAATTCCAAAATTTCAGCCCGTTTGGTCCCATAGAGCCTGAAAAAACTGCTTCCGAGGTTAGAACCCAAGTCTGAAATAAGCGTCCATAAAAAACATGATTTTTCTAAAAGTAACACTTTATGGAGATTTTGTGACTGAATTTGATATGGACTAAAAATTTCGTCACAAATCCGAAATTCCAGCCCGTTTGGTCCCATAGAGCCTGAAAAAACTGCTTCCAAATTTCGAACCCAAGTCTGGAATTAGCGAACATGAAAATCATGAGTTTTCTAAAAATACAATTTTATGGAGATTTTGAGAATGAATTCGATATGGACTGCAAATTTAATCACAATTCCGAAATTTCAGCCCGTTTGGTCCCATAGAGCCTGAAAAAACTGCTTCCAAATTTCGAACCCAAGTCTGAAATTAGCGTACATGAAAATCATGAGTTTTCTTTAAATACAATTTTATGGAGATTTTGTGACTGAATTCGATATGGACTACAAATTTCACCACTATTCCATAATTTCAGCCCGTTTGGTCCCATAGGGCCTGAAAAAACTGCTTCCAAGGTTCGAACCCAAGTCTGAAATTAGCGAACATGAAAATGATGAGTTTTCTAAAAATTCAACTTTATCTAGATTTTGTGACTGAATTTGATTTGGACAACAAATCTTATTACTATTCAATATTTTCAGCCCGTTTTGTCCCATAGGGACTCAAAAAACTGCTTCAAAAGTTCGAACACAAATCTGAAATTAGCGTCCAAAAAAATCATGAGATTTCTTAAAATACGACTAGATGGAGATTTTGCGACTGAATTTGATTTGGACAACGAATCTTATCACTTTTCCATATTTTCAGCCCGTTTGGTCCCATAGAGCCTGAAAAAACTGCTTCCAAAGTTCGAACACAAATCTGAAATTAGCGTCCATAAAAATCATGAGATTTCTTACAATACAACAAGTTGGAGATTTCGTGAATGAATTCGATATGGACTTCAAATTTCATCACAATTCCGAAATTTCAGCCCGTTTGGTCCCATAGGACCTGAAAAAACTGCTTCCAAGGTTCGAACCAAAATCTGAAATTAGCGAACATGAAAATCATGATTTTTCTAAAAATAAAACTTTATGGAGATTATGTGACTGAATTCGATATGGACTACAAATTTCATCACAATTCCATAATTTATGCCAGTTTGGTCCCATAGGGCAAGACAAAACTGCTTCCAAGGGTGGAACCCAAGTCTGAAATTAGGGTCCATAAAAATCATGATTTTTCTAAAAATAAAACTTTATGGAGATTATGTGACTGAATTCGATATGGACTACAAATTTCATCACAATTCCGAAATTTCAGCCCGTTTGGTCCCATAGGGCCTGAAAAAACAGCTTCCAAGGTTCGAACCCACGTCTGAAATAAGCATCCATAAAAAACATGATTTTTCTTAAAATAACACTTTATGGAGATTTTGTGACTTAATTCGATATTGACTGCAAATTTCATCACAATTCCAAAATTTCAGCCCGTTTGGTCCCATAGGACCTGAAAAAACTGCTTCCAAGGTTCGAACCAAAATCTGAAATTAGCGAACATGAAAATCATGAGTTTTCTAAAAATACAACTTTATCGAGATTTTGTGACTGAATTTGATTTGGACAACGACTCTTATCACTATTCCATATTTTCAACCCGTTTGGTTTCATAGAGCCTGAAAAAACTGCTTCCAAAGTTCAAACACAAGTCTGAAATTAGCGTCCATAAAAATCATGAGATTTCTTAAAATACACCTTTATTGAGATTTTGTGAATGAATTCGATATGAACTACAAATTTCATCACAATTCCATAATTTCAGCCCGTTGGGTTCCATAGAGCCTGAAGAAACTGCTTCCAAAGTTCGAACACAAGTCTGAAATTATCGTCCATAAAAATCATGAGATTTCTTAAAATACAATTTTATGGAGATCTTAGGACTTATTTCAATATGGACTACAAATTTAACCACTTTTCCATAATTTCAGCCCGTTTGAACCCAAAGAGCCTGAAAAAACTGCATCCAAAGTTCGAACCCAAGTCTGAAATTAGCGTCAATAAAATTCATGATTTTTCTAAAAAATACAACTTAATAGAGATGATTCGACTGAATTCTATAGAGACAACGACCTTAATCACTATTCCATAATTTATGCCTGTTTGTTCCCATAGGGCAAAAAAAACTGTTACCAAGGTTCGAACGCAAGTCTGAAATTAGCGTCCATAAATCCAGATTTTTCTAAAAATTCAACTGTATAGAGATTTTGTTCCTGAATTCGATGTGCACTAAAAATTTTATCACTATTCCATTATTTCAGCCCGTTTGAACCCATAGATTCTGAAAAAACTACTTCCAAGGTTCGAACCCAAGTCTGAAATTAGCGAACAGAAAATCATGAGTTTTCTAAAAATACAACTTTATCGAGATTTTGTGACTGAATTAGATATGAACTACAAATTTCATCACAATTCCGAAATTTCAGCCCGTTTGGTTCCAAAGGGCCCGATAAAACTGCTTCCAAGGTTCGAACCCAAGTCTGAAATAAGCGTCCATAAAAAACATAATTTTTCTAAAAATAACACTTTATGGAGATTTTGTGACTGAATTTGATATGGACTACAAATTTAATCACAATTTCATAATTTCAGCCCGTTTGGTCCCATAGAGCCTGAAAAAACTGCTTCGAAAAATCGAACCCAAGTCTGAAATTAGCGTCCATAAAAATCATGATTTTTCTAAAAATCCATTTTTATGGAGATAATGTGACTGAATTCGATATGGACTACAAATTTCATCCAAATTCCAAAATTTCGGCCCGTTTGGTCCAATAGAGCCTGAAAAAACTGCTTCCGAGGTTCGAACCCAAGTCTGAAATAAGCTTCCATAAAAAACATGATTTTTCTAAAAATAACACTTTATGGAGATTTTGTGACTGAATTTGATATGGACTAAAAATTTCATCACAAATCCGAAACTCCAGCCCGTTTGGTCCCATAGAGCCTGAAAAAACTGCTGCCAAATTTCGAACCCAAGTCTGGAATTAGCGAACATGAAAATCATGTGTTTTCTAAAAATACAACTTTATCGAGATTTTGAGAGTGAATTAGATATGGACTACAAATTTAATCACAATTCCGAAATTTCAGCCCGTTTGGTCCCATAGAGCCTGAAAAAACTGCTTCCAAATTTCGAACCTAAGTCTGAAATTAGCGTACATAAAAACATGAGATTTCTTAAAATACAACTTTCTGGAGATTTTGTGAATGAATTCTATATGGACTAGAAATTTCATCACAATTCCGAAATTTCAGCCCGTTTGGTCCCATAGGGCCTGAAAAAACAGCTTTCAAGGTTCGAACCCACGTATGAAATAAGCATCCATAAAAAACATGATTTTTCTTAAAATAACACTTTATGGAGATTTTCTGACTGAATTCGATATGGACTACAAATTTTATCACAATTCCAAAATTTCAGCCCGTTTGGTCCCATAGGACCTGAAAAAGCTGCTTCCAGGGTTCGAACCAACGTCTGGAATTAGCGAACATAAAAATCATGAGTTTTCTAAAAATACAACTTTCCAAGATTTTGTGACTGAATTAGATATGGACTACAAATTAAATCACAATTCCGAAATTTCAGCCCGTTTGGTCCCATAGAGCCTGAAAAAACTGCTTCCAAAGTTCGAACACAAGTCTGAAATTAGCGTCCATAAAAATCATGATTTTTCTAAAAATCCATTTTTATGGAGATAATGTGACTGAATTCGATATGGACTACAAATTTCATCCAAATTCCAAAATTTCAGCCCGTTTGGTCCCATAGAGCCTGAAAAAACTGCTTCCGAGGTTCAAACCCAAGTCTGAAATAAGCGTCCATAAAAAACATGATTTTTCTAAAAATAACACTTTATGGAGATTTTGTGAATGAATTCGATATGGACTACAAATTTCACCACTATTCCATAATTTCAGCCCGTTTGGTCCCATAGGGCCTGAAAAAACTGCTTCCAAGGTTCGAACCCAAGTCTGAAATTAGCGTCCATAAAAATCATGAGATTTCTTAAAATACAACTTTATGGAGATTTTGTGAATGAATTCGATATGGACTACAAATTTAATCACAATTTCATAATTTCAGCCCGTTTGGTCCCATAGAGCCTGAAAAAACTGCTTCGAAAAATCGAACCCAAGTCTGGAATTAGCGATTAGCGTCCAAGTAGCAAGTCAAAGTAGCGTCCATAAAAATCATGATTTTTCTAAAAATCCATTTTTAAGGAGATAATGTGACTGAATTCGATAAGGACTACAAATTTCATCCAAATTCCAAAATTTCAGCCCGTTTGGTCCAATAGCCTGAAAAAACTGCTTCCGAGGTTCGAACCCAAGTCTGAAATAAGCGTCCATAAAAAACATGATTTTTCTAAAAATAACACTTTATGGAGATTTTGTGACTGAATTTGATATGGACTAAAAATTTCATCACAAATCCGAAACTCCAGCCCGTTTGGTCCCATAGAGCCTGAAAAAACTGCTGCCAAATTTCGAACCCAAGTCTGGAATTAGCGAACATGAAAATCATGTGTTTTCTAAAAATACAACTTTATCGAGATTTTGAGAGTGAATTAGATATGGACTACAAATTTAATCACAATTCCGAAATTTCAGCCCGTTTGGTCCCATAGAGCCTGAAAAAACTGCTTCCGAATTTCGAACCTAAGTCTGAAATTAGCGTACATAAAAACATGAGATTTCTTAAAATACAACTTTCTGGAGATTTTGTGAATGAATTCTATATGGACTAGAAATTTCATCACAATTCCGAAATTTCAGCCCGTTTGGTCCCATAGGGCCTGAAAAAACAGCTTTCAAGGTTCGAACCCACGTATGAAATAAGCATCCATAAAAAACATGATTTTTCTTAAAATAACACTTTATGGAGATTTTCTGACTGAATTCGATATGGACTACAAATTTCATCACAATTCCAAAATTTCAGCCCGTTTGGTCCCATAGGACCTGAAAAAGCTGCTTCCAGGGTTCGAACCAACGTCTGGAATTAGCGAACATAAAAATCATGAGTTTTCTAAAAATACAACTTTCCAAGATTTTGTGACTGAATTAGATATGGACTACAAATTTAATCACAATTCCGAAATTTCAGCCCGTTTGGTCCCATAGAGCCTGAAAAAACTACTTCCAAATTTCGAACCCAAGTCTGAAATTAGCGTACATGAAAATCATGAGTTTTCTTCAAATACAACTTAATGGAGATTTTGTGACTGAATTCGATATGGACTACAAATTTCACCACTATTTTAAAATTTTTTAGCACGTTTGAGCCCATAGAGCCTGAAAAAACTGCTTCCAAAGTTCGAACCCAAGTCTGAAATTAGCGTCCATAAAAATCATGATTTTTCTAAAATATACAACATTTTAGAGTTGATTTAAATGAATTCGATATAGACAACGACTCTCATCACTATTCCATAATTTATGCCTGTTTGGTCCCATAGGGCAAGACAAAACTGCTTCCAAGGTTCGAAGGCAAGTCTGAAATTAGCGTCCATAAAAATCCTGATTTTTCTAAAAATTCAACTTTATAGAGATTTTGTGACTGAATTCAATGTGTACTAAAAATTTCATCACTATTCCATATTTTCAGCCCGTTTGGTCCCATAGAGCCTTAAAAAACTGCTTCCAAGGTTCGAACCCAAGTCTGAAATTAGCGAACAGAAAATCATGAGTTTTCTAAAAATACAACTTTATCGAGATTTTGTGACTGAATTAGATATGGACTACAAATTCCATCACAATTCCGAAATTTCAGCCCGTTTGGTTCCAAAGGGCCCGATAAAACTGCTTCCAAGGTTCGAACCCAAGTCTGAAATAAGCGTCCATAAAAAACATAATTTTTCTAAAAATAACACTTTATGGAGATTTTATGACTGTATTCGATGTGTACTAAAAATTCCATCACTATTTCATATTTTAAGCCCGTTTGGTCCCATAGAGCCTGAAAAAACTGCTTCCAAAGTTCGAACACAAGTCTGAAATTAGCGTCCATAAAAATCATGAGATTTCTTAAAAAACAACTTTATGGAGATTTTGTGAATGAATTCGATATGGACTACAAATTTTATCACAATTTCATAATTTCAGCCCGTTTGGTCCCATAGAGCCAGAAAAAACTGCTTCGAAAAATCGAACCCAAGTCTGAAATAAGCGTCCATAAAAATCATGATTTTTCTGAAAATCCATTTTTATGGAGATTATGTGACTGAATTCGATATGGACTACAAATTTCATCCAAATTCCAAAATTTCAGTCCGTTTGGTCCCATAGAGCCTGAAAAAACTGCTTCCGAGGTTAGAACCCAAGTCTGAAATAAGCGTCCATAAAAAACATGATTTTTCTAAAAATAACACTTTATGGAGATTTTGTGACTGAATTTGATATGGACTAAAAATTTCGTCACAAATCCGAAATTCCAGCCCGTTTGGTCCCATAGAGCCTGAAAAAACTGCTTCCAAATTTCGAACCCAAGTCTGGAATTAGCGAACATGAAAATCATGAGTTTTCTAAAAATACAACTTTATGGAGATTTTGAGAATGAATTCGATATGGACTGCAAATTTAATCACAATTCCGAAATTTCAGCCCGTTTGGTCCCATAGAGCCTGAAAAAACTGCTTCCAAATTTCGAACCCAAGTCTGAAATTAGCGTACATAAAAACATGAGATTTCCTAAAATACAACTTAATGGAGATTTTGTGACTGAATTAGATATGGACTACAAATTTCATCACAATTCCGAAATTTCAGCCCGTTTGGTCCCATAGAGCCTGAAAAAACTGCTTCCGAGGTTCAAACCCAAGTCTGAAATAAGCGTCCATAAAAAACATGATTTTTCTAAAAATAACACTTTATGGAGATTTTGTGACTGAATTTGATATGGACTAAAAATTTCATCACAATTCCAAAATTTCAGCCCGTTTGGTCCCATAGAGCATGAATAAACCGCTTCCAAAGTTCGAACACAAGTCTGAAATAAGGGTCCATAAAAATCATGAGATTTCTTAAAATACAAATTTATGGAGATCTTAGGACTTATTTCAGTATGGACTACAAATTTCACCACTTTTCCATAATTTCAGCCCGTTTGAACCCATAGAGCCTGAAAAAACTGCATCCAAAGTTCGAACCCAAGTCTGAAATTAGCGTCAATAAAAGTCATGATTTTTCTAAAAAATACAACTTAATTGAGATGATTTGACTGAATTCTATAAAGACGACGAACTTAATCACTATTCAAAATTTATGCCTGTTTGTTCCCATAGGGCAAAAAAAAACTGTTACCAAGGTTCGAACGCAAGTCTGAAATTAGCGTCCATAAAAATCCAGATTTTTCTAAAAATTCAACTGTATAGAGATTTTGTTACTGAATTCGATGTGCACTAAAAATTTCATCACTATTCCATTATTTCAGCCCGTTTGGTCCCATAGAGCCTGAAAAAACTGCTTCCGAGGTTCGAACCCAAGTCTGAAATAATCGTCCATAAAAAACGTGATTTTTCAAAAAATAACACTTTATGGAGATTTTGTGACTGAATTCGATATGGACTAAAAATTTCATCACAATTCGGAAATTCCAGCCCGTTTGGTCCCATAGAGCCTGAAAAAACTGCATCCAAATTTCGAACCCAAGTCTGGAATTAGCGAACATGAAAATCATGAGTTTTCTAAAAATACAACTTTATCGAGATTCTGTGACTGAATTCGATATGGACTACAAATTTCACCACTATTCCATAATTTCAGCCCGTATGGTCCCATAGGGCCTGAAAAAACTGCTTCCAAGGTTCGAACCCAAGTCTGAAATTAGCGAACATGAAAATCATGAGTTTTCTAAAAATACAACTTTATCGAGATTTTGTGAGTGAATTAGATATGGACTAAAAATTTAATCACTATTCCGAAATTTCAGCACGTTTGGTCCCATAGAGCCTGAAAAAACTGCTTCAAAAGTTCGAACCCAAGTCTGAAATTAGAGTACATGAAAATCATGAGTTTTCTAAAAATACAACTTTATCGAGATTTTGAGACTGAATTAGATATGGACAACAAATTTAATCACAATTCCGAAATTTCAGCCCGTTTGGTCCCATAGAGCCTGAAAAAACTGCTTCCAAATTTCGAACCCAAGTCTGAAATTAGCGTACATGAAAATCATGAGTTTTCTTAAAATACAACATTATGGAGATTTTGTGACTGAATTCGATATGGACTACAAATTTCACCAATATTCCATAATTTCAGCCCATTTGAGCACATAGAGCCTGAAAAAAATGCTTCCAAAGTTCGAACCAAAGTCTGAAATTAGCGTACATGAAAATCATGAATTTTCTAAAAATACAACTTTATCGAGATTTTGTGGGTGAATTTTATGGACTACGAATTTCATCACAATTCCAAAATTCCAGCCCGTTTGGTCCCATAGAGCCTGAAAAAACTGCTTCCAAATTTCGAACCCAAGTCTGAAATTAGCGTACATGAAAATCATGAGTTTTCTTAAAATACAATTTTATGGAGATTTTGTGACTGAATTCGATATGGACTACAAATTTCAACACTATTCCATAATTTCAGCCCGTTTGGTCCCATAGGGCCTGAAAAAACTGCTTCCAAGGTTCGAACCCAAGTCTGAAATTAGCGAACATGAAAATCATGAGTTTTCTAAAAATACAATTTAATCGAGATTTTGTGACTGAATTAGATATGGACTACAATTGACATCACAATTCCGAAATTTCAGCCAGTTTGGTACCATAGGGCCTGAAAAAACTGCTTCCAAGGCTCGAACCCAAGTCTGAAATTAGCGAACATGAAAATGATGAGTTTTCTAAAAATACAACTTTATCGAGATTTTGTGACTGAATTTGATTTGGACAACGAATCTTATTTTTATTAAATATTTTCAGCCCGTTTGGTCCCATAGGGACTCAAAAAACTGCTTCAAAAGTTCGAACACAAATCTGAAATTAGCGTCCATAAAAATCATGAGATTTCTTAAAATACAACTAGATGGAGATTTTGTGACTGAATTTGATTTGGACAACGAATCTTATCACTATTCTATATTTTCAGCCCGTTTGGTCCCATAGAGCCTTAAAAAACTGCTTCCAAAGTTCGAACACAAATCTGAAATTAGCGTCCATAAAAATCATGAGATTTCTTTAAATACAACAAGATGGAGATTTCGTGAATGAATTCGATATGGACTTCAAATTTCATCACAATTCCGAAATTTCAGCCCGTTTGGTCCCATAGAGCCTGAAAAAACTGCTTCAAAAGTTAGAACCCAAGTCTGAAATTAGCGTACATAAAAATCATGAGTTTTCTAAAAATACAACTTTATAATTATTTTTTGACTGAATTCGATATGGACTACAAATTTCATCACAATTCCAATATTTCAGCCCGTTTGGTCCCATAGGGCCTGGAAAACTGTTTCCAAAGTTCGAACCCAAGTCTGAAATGAGCGTACATGAAAATCATGAGTTTTCTTAAAATACAACTTTATCGAGATTTTGTGACTGAATTAGATATGGACTACAAATTTCATCACAATTCCGAAATTTCAGCCCGTTTGGTCCCATAGAGCCTGAAAAAACCGCTTCCAAATTTCGAACCCAAATCTGAAATTAGCGTACATGAAAATCATGAGTTTTCTTAAAATACAACTTTATGGAGAGTTTGTGACTGAATTCGATATGGACTACAAATTTCACCACTATTCCATAATTTCAGCCCCATCGGTCCCATAGGGCCTGAAAAAACTGCTTCCAAGGTTCGAACCCAAGTCTGAAATTAGCGAACATAAAAATCATGAGTTTTCTAAAAATACAACTTTATCGAGATTTTGTGAGTGAATTAGATATGGACTACAAATTTAATCACAATTCCGAAATTTCAGCCCGTTTGGTCCCATAGAGCCTGAAAAAACTGCTTCCAAATTTCGAACCCAAGTCTGAAATTAGCGTACATGAAAATCATGAGTTTTCTTAAAATACAACAAGATGGAGATTTCGTGAATGAATTCGATATGGACTTCAAATTTCATCACAATTCCGAAATTTCAGCCCGTTTGGTCCCATAGAGCCTGAAAAAACTGCTTCAAAAGTTCGAACCCAAGTCTGAAATTAGCGTACATAAAAATCATGAGTTTTCTAAAAATACAAGTTTATAATTATTTTTTGACTGAATTCGATATGGACTACAAATTTCATCACAATTCCAAAATTTCAGCCCGTTTGGTCCCATAGGGACTCAAAAAAACTGCTTCCAAAGATCGAACCCAAGTCTGAAATAAACGTCAGTTAAAAACACCATTTTTCTAAAACTACAACATTATGCCGATTTTGTGACTGAATTAGATTTGGACAACGACACTTATCACTAATCCATACTCTCAGCCCGTTTGGTTCCATAGAGCCTGAAAAAACTGCTTTCAAAGTTCGAACACAAATCTGAAATTAGCGTCCATAAAAATCACGAGATTTCTTAAAATACAACAAGATGGAGATAATGTGACTGAATTCGATATGGACTACAAATTTCATCACAATTCCAAAATTTCAGCCAGTTTGGTCCAATAGGGCCTGAAAAAACTGCTTCGAAGGTTCGAACCCAAGTCTTAAATTAGCGAACATGAAAATCATGAGTTATCTAAAAATACAACTTTATCGAGATTTTGTGACTGAATTCGATATGGACTACAAATTTTATCACAATTCCAAAATTTCAGCCCGTTTGGTCCCATAGGACCTGAAAAAACTGCTTCCAAGGTTCGAACCCAAGTCTGAAATTAGCGAACATGAAAATAATGAGTTTTCTAAAAATACAACTTTATCGAGATTTTGAGACTGAATTTGATTTGTACAACGAATCTTATTACTATTCCATATTTTCAGCCCGTTTGGTCCCATAGAGCCTGAAAAAACTGCTTCCAAGGTTCGAACACAAATCTGAAATTAGCGTCCATAAAAATCATGAGATTTCTTAAAATACAACAAGATGGAGATTTCGTGAATGAATTCGATATGGACTACAAATTTCATCACAATCCTGAAATTTCAGCCCGTTTGGTCCCATAGAGCCTGAAAAAACTGCTTCAAAAGTTCGAACCCAAGTCTGAAATTAGCGTACATAAAAATCATGAGTTTTCTAAAAATACAACTTTATCATTATTTTTTGACTGAATTCGATATGGACTACAAATTTCATCACAATTCCGAAATTTCAGCCCGTTTGGTCCCATAGGGCCTGAAAAAACAGCTTCCAAGGTTCGAACCCACGTCTGAAATAAGCATCCATAAAAAACATGATTTTTCTTAAAAAAACACTTTATGGAGATTTTGTGACTAAATTCGATATGGACTGCAAATTTTATCACAATTCCAAAATTTCAGCGCGTTTGGTCCCATAGGACCTGAAAAAACTGCTTCCAAGGTTCGAACCAAAATCTGAAATTAGCGTACATGAAAATCATGAGTTTTCTAAAAATACAACTTTCCGAGATTTTGTGACTGAATTAGATATGGACTACAAATTTAATCACAATTCCGAAATTTCAGCCCGTTTGGTCCCATAGAGCCTGAAAAAACTGCTTCCAAATTTCGAACCCAAGTCTGAAATTAGCGTACATGAAAATCATGAGTTTTCTTAAAATACAACTTTATGGAGATTTTGTGACTGAATTCGATATGGACTACAAATTTCACCACTATTCCATAATTTCAGCCCGTTTGAGCCCATAGAGCCTGAAAAACTACTTCCAAAGTTCGAACCCAAGTTTGAAATTAGCGTCCATAAAAATCATGCTTTTTCTAAAAAATACAACATTATAGAGTCTATTTAAATGAATTCGATATAGACAACGACACTCATCACTATTCCATAATTTATGCCTGTTTGGTCCCATAGGGCAAGACAAAACTGCTTCCAAGGTTCGAAGGCAAGTCTAAAATTAGCGTCCATAAAAATCCTGATTTTTCTAAATATTCAACTTTATAGAGATTTTGAGAATGAATTCGATATGGACTACAAATTTCATCACAATTCCATAATTTCAGCCAGTTTGGTCCCATAGAGCATGAAAAAACTGCTTCCAAAGTTCGAACACAAGTCTGAAATTAGCGTCCATAAAAATCATGAGATTTCTTAAACTACAACTTTATGGAGATTTTGTGAATGAATTCGATATGAACTACAAATTTCATAACAATTCCATAATTTCAGCCCGTTGGGTTTCATAGAGCCAGAAAAAACTGCTTCCAAAGTTCGAACACAAGTATGAAATTATCGTCCATAAAAATCATGAGATTTCTTAAAATACAACTTGATGGAGATTTTGTGACTGAATTTGATTTGGACAACGAATCTTATCACTATTCTATATTTTCAGCCCGTTTGGTCCCATAGAGCCTTAAAAAACTGCTTCCAAAGTTCGAACACAAATCTGAAATTAGCGTCCATAAAAATCATGAGATTTCTTTAAATACAACAAGATGGAGATTTCGTGAATGAATTCGATATGGACTTCAAATTTCATCACAATTCCGAAATTTCAGCCCGTTTGGTCCCATAGAGCCTGAAAAAACTGCTTCAAAAGTTAGAACCCAAGTCTGAAATTAGCGTACATAAAAATCATGAGTTTTCTAAAAATACAACTTTATAATTATTTTTTGACTGAATTCGATATGGACTACAAATTTCATCACAATTCCAATATTTCAGCCAGTTTGGTCCCATAGAGCATGAAAAAACTGCTTCCAAAGTTCGAACACAAGTCTGAAATTAGCGTCCATAAAAATCATGAGATTTCTTAAACTACAACTTTATCGAGATTTTGAGAGTGAATTAGATTTGGACTACAAATTTAATCACAATTCTGAAATTTCAGCCCGTTTGGTCCCATAGAGCCTGAAAAAACTGCTACCAAATTTCGAACCTAAGTCTGAAATTAGCGTACATAAAAACATGAGATTTCTTAAAATACAACTTTCTGGAGATTTTGTGAATGAATTCTATATGGACTAGAAATTTCATCACAATTCCGAAATTTCAGCCCGTTTGGTCCCATAGGGCCTGAAAAAACAGCTTTCAAGGTTCGAACCCACGTATGAAATAAGCATCCATAAAAAACATGATTTTTCTTAAAATAACACTTTATGGAGATTTTCTGACTGAATTCGATATGGACTACAAATTTTATCACAATTCCAAAATTTCAGCCCGTTTGGTCCCATAGGACCTGAAAAAGCTGCTTCCAGGGTTCGAACCAACGTCTGGAATTAGCGAACATAAAAATCATGAGTTTTCTAAAAATACAACTTTCCAAGATTTTGTGACTGAATTAGATATGGACTACAAATTTAATCACAATTCCGAAATTTCAGCCCGTTTGGTCCCATAGAGCCTGAAAAAACTACTTCCAAAGTTCGAACCCAAGTCTGAAATAAGCGTCCATAAAAAACATAATTTTTCTAAAAATAACACTTTATGGAGATTTTATGACTGTATTCGATGTGTACTAAAAATTCCATCACTATTTCATATTTTAAGCCCGTTTGGTCCCATAGAGCCTGAAAAAACTGCTTCCAAAGTTCGAACACAAGTCTGAAATTAGCGTCCATAAAAATCATGAGATTTCTTAAAAAACAACTTTATGGAGATTTTGTGAATGAATTCGATATGGACTACAAATTTTATCACAATTTCATAATTTCAGCCCGTTTGGTCCCATAGAGCCATAAGAAAATGCTTCGAAAAATCGAACCCAAGTCTGAAATAAGCGTCCATAAAAATCATGATTTTTCTGAAAATCCATTTTTATGGAGATTATGTGACTGAATTCGATATGGACTACAAATTTCATCCAAATTCCAAAATTTCAGTCCGTTTGGTCCCATAGAGCCTGAAAAAACTGCTTCCGAGGTTAGAACCCAAGTCTGAAATAAGCGTCCATAAAAAACATGATTTTTCTAAAAATAACACTTTATGGAGATTTTGTGACTGAATTTGATATGGACTAAAAATTTCGTCACAAATCCGAAATTCCAGCCCGTTTGGTCCCATAGAGCCTGAAAAAACTGCTTCCAAATTTCGAACCCAAGTCTGGAATTAGCGAACATGAAAATCATGAGTTTTCTAAAAATACAACTTTATGGAGATTTTGAGAATGAATTCGATATGGACTGCAAATTTAATCACAATTCCGAAATTTCAGCCCGTTTGGTCCCATAGAGCCTGAAAAAACTGCTTCCAAATTTCGAACCCAAGTCTGAAATTAGCGTACATAAAAACATGAGATTTCCTAAAATACAACTTAATGGAGATTTTGTGACTGAATTAGATATGGACTACAAATTTCATCACAATTCCGAAATTTCAGCCCGTTTGGTCCCATAGAGCCTGAAAAAACTGCTTCCGAGGTTCAAACCCAAGTCTGAAATAAGCGTCCATAAAAAACATGATTTTTCTAAAAATAACACTTTATGGAGATTTTGTGACTGAATTTGATATGGACTAAAAATTTCATCACAATTCCAAAATTTCAGCCCGTTTGGTCCCATAGAGCATGAATAAACCGCTTCCAAAGTTCGAACACAAGTCTGAAATAAGGGTCCATAAAAATCATGAGATTTCTTAAAATACAACTTTATGGAGATCTTAGGACTTATTTCAGTATGGACTACAAATTTCACCACTTTTCCATAATTTCAGCCCGTTTGAACCCATAGAGCCTGAAAAAACTGCATCCAAAGTTCGAACCCAAGTCTGAAATTAGCGTCAATAAAAGTCATGATTTTTCTAAAAAATACAACTTAATTGAGATGATTTGACTGAATTCTATAAAGACGACGAACTTAATCACTATTCAAAATTTATGCCTGTTTGTTCCCATAGGGCAAAAAAAAACTGTTACCAAGGTTCGAACGCAAGTCTGAAATTAGCGTCCATAAAAATCCAGATTTTTCTAAAAATTCAACTGTATAGAGATTTTGTTACTGAATTCGATGTGCACTAAAAATTTCATCACTATTCCATTATTTCAGCCCGTTTGGTCCCATAGAGCCTGAAAAAACTGCTTCCGAGGTTCGAACCCAAGTCTGAAATAATCGTCCATAAAAAACGTGATTTTTCAAAAAATAACACTTTATGGAGATTTTGTGACTGAATTCGATATGGACTAAAAATTTCATCACAATTCGGAAATTCCAGCCCGTTTGGTCCCATAGGGACTCAAAAAAACTGCTTCCAAAGATCGAACCCAAGTCTGAAATAAACGTCAGTTAAAAACACCATTTTTCTAAAACTACAACATTATGCCGATTTTGTGACTGAATTAGATTTGGACAACGACACTTATCACTAATCCATACTCTCAGCCCGTTTGGTTCCATAGAGCCTGAAAAAACTGCTTCCAAAGTTCGAACACAAATCTGAAATTAGCGTCCATAAAAATCACGAGATTTCTTAAAATACAACAAGATGGAGATAATGTGACTGAATTCGATATGGACTACAAATTTCATCACAATTCCAAAATTTCAGCCAGTTTGGTCCAATAGGGCCTGAAAAAACTGCTTCGAAGGTTCGAACCCAAGTCTAAAATTAGCGAACATGAAAATCATGAGTTATCTAAAAATACAACTTTATCGAGATTTTGTGACTGAATTCGATATGGACTACAAATTTTATCACAATTCCAAAATTTCAGCCCGTTTGGTCCCATAGGACCTGAAAAAACTGCTTCCAAGGTTCGAACCAAAATCTGAAATTAGCGTACATGAAAATCATGAGTTTTCTAAAAATACAACTTTCCGAGATTTTGTGACTGAATTAGATATGGACTACAAATTTAATCACAATTCCGAAATTTCAGCCCGTTTGGTCCCATAGAGCCTGAAAAAACTGCTTCCAAATTTCGAACCCAAGTCTGAAATTAGCGTACATGAAAATCATGAGTTTTCTTAAAATACAACTTTATGGAGATTTTGTGACTGAATTCGATATGGACTACAAATTTCACCACTATTCCATAATTTCAGCCCGTTTGAGCCCATAGAGCCTGAAAAACTACTTCCAAAGTTCGAACCCAAGTCTGAAATTAGCGTCCATAAAAATCATGCTTTTTCTAAAAAATACAACATTATAGAGTCTATTTAAATGAATTCGATATAGACAACGACACTCATCACTATTCCATAATTTATGCCTGTTTGGTCCCATAGGGCAAGACAAAACTGCTTCCAAGGTTCGAAGGCAAGTCTAAAATTAGCGTCCATAAAAATCCTGATTTTTCTAAATATTCAACTTTATAGAGATTTTGAGAATGAATTCGATATGGACTACAAATTTCATCACAATTCCATAATTTCAGCCAGTTTGGTCCCATAGAGCATGAAAAAACTGCTTCCAAAGTTCGAACACAAGTCTGAAATTAGCGTCCATAAAAATCATGAGATTTCTTAAACTACAACTTTATGGAGATTTTGTGAATGAATTCGATATGAACTACAAATTTCATAACAATTCCATAATTTCAGCCCGTTGGGTTTCATAGAGCCTGAAAAAACTGCTTCCAAAGATCGAACACAAGTCTGAAATTATCGTCCATAAAAATCATGAGATTTCTTAAAATACAACTTGATGGAGATTTTGTGACTGAATTTGATTTGGACAACGAATCTTATCACTATTCCATATTTTCAGCCCGTTTGGTCCCATAGAGCCTGAAAAAACTGCTTCCAAAGTTCGAACACAAATCTGAAATTAGCGTCCATAAAAATCATGAGATTTCTTAAAATACAACAAGATGGAGATTTCGTGAATGAATTCGATATGGACTACAAATTTCATCACAATTCCAAAATTTCAGCCCGTTTGGTCCCATAGGGCCTGGAAAACTGCTTCCAAAGTTCGAACCCAAGTCTGAAATAAACGTCAGTTAAAAACACCATTTTTCTAAAACTACAACATTATGCCGATTTTGTGACTGAATTAGATTTGGACTACAATTGACATCACAATTCCGAAATTTCAGCCAGTTTGGTACCATAGGGCCTGAAAAAACTGCTTCCAAGGCTCGAACCCAAGTCTGAAATTAGCGAACATGAAAATGATGAGTTTTCTAAAAATACAACTTTATCGAGATTTTGTGACTGAATTTGATTTGGACAACGAATCTTATTTTTATTCAATATTTTCAGCCCGTTTGGTCCCATAGGGACTCAAAAAACTGCTTCAAAAGTTCGAACACAAATCTGAAATTAGCGTCCATAAAAATCATGAGATTTCTTAAAATACAACTAGATGGAGATTTTGTGACTGAATTTGATTTGGACAACGAATCTTATCACTATTCTATATTTTCAGCCCGTTTGGTCCCATAGAGCCTTAAAAAACTGCTTCCAAAGTTCGAATACAAATCTGAAATTAGCGTCCATAAAAATCATGAGATTTCTTTAAATACAACAAGATGGAGATTTCGTGAATGAATTCGATATGGACTTCAAATTTCATCACAATTCCGAAATTTCAGCCCGTTTGGTCCCATAGAGCCTGAAAAAACTGCTTCAAAAGTTAGAACCCAAGTCTGAAATTAGCGTACATAAAAATCATGAGTTTTCTAAAAATACAACTTTATAATTATTTTTTGACTGAATTCGATATGGACTACAAATTTCATCACAATTCCAATATTTCAGCCCGTTTGGTCCCATAGGGCCTGGAAAACTGTTTCCAAAGTTCGAACCTAAGTCTGAAATGAGCGTACATGAAAATCATGAGTTTTCTTAAAATACAACTTTATCGAGATTTTGTGACTGAATTAGATATGGACTACAAATTTCATCACAATTCCGAAATTTCAGCCCGTTTGGTCCCATAGAGCCTGAAAAAACCGCTTCCAAATTTCGAACCCAAATCTGAAATTAGCGTACATGAAAATCATGAGTTTTCTTAAAATACAACTTTATGGAGAGTTTGTGACTGAATTCGATATGGACTTCAAATTTCACCACTATTCCATAATTTCAGCCCGTTCGGTCCCATAGGGCCTGAAAAAACTGCTTCCAAGGTTCGAACCCAAGTCTGAAATTAGCGAACATAAAAATCATGAGTTTTCTAAAAATACAACTTTATCGAGATTTTGTGAGTGAATTAGATATGGACTACGAATTTAATCACAATTCCGAAATTTCAGCCCGTTTGGTCCCATAGAGCCTGAAAAAACTGCTTCCAAATTTCGAACCCAAGTCTGAAATTAGCGTACATGAAAATCATGAGTTTTCTTAAAATACAACAAGATGGAGATTTCGTGAATGAATTCGATATGGACTTCAAATTTCATCACAATTCCGAAATTTCAGCCCGTTTGGTCCCATAGAGCCTGAAAAAACTGCTTCAAAAGTTCGAACCCAAGTCTGAAATTAGCGTACATAAAAATCATGAGTTTTCTAAAAATACAAGTTTATAATTATTTTTTGACTGAATTCGATATGGACTACAAATTTCATCACAATTCCAAAATTTCAGCCCGTTTGGTCCCATAGGGACTCAAAAAAACTGCTTCCAAAGATCGAACCCAAGTCTGAAATAAACGTCAGTTAAAAACACCATTTTTCTAAAACTACAACATTATGCCGATTTTGTGACTGAATTAGATTTGGACAACGACACTTATCACTAATCCATACTCTCAGCCCGTTTGGTTCCATAGAGCCTGAAAAAACTGCTTCCAAAGTTCGAACACAAATCTGAAATTAGCGTCCATAAAAATCACGAGATTTCTTAAAATACAACAAGATGGAGATAATGTGACTGAATTCGATATGGACTACAAATTTCATCACAATTCCAAAATTTCAGCCAGTTTGGTCCAATAGGGCCTGAAAAAACTGCTTCGAAGGTTCGAACCCAAGTCTAAAATTAGCGAACATGAAAATCATGAGTTATCTAAAAATACAACTTTATCGAGATTTTGTGACTGAATTCGATATGGACTACAAATATTATCACAATTCCAAAATTTCAGCCCGTTTGGTCCCATAGGACCTGAAAAAACTGCTTCCAAGGTTCGAACCCAAGTCTGAAATTAGCGAACATGAAAATAATGAGTTTTCTAAAAATACAACTTTATCGAGATTTTGAGACTGAATTTGATTTGTACAACGAATCTTATTACTATTCCATATTTTCAGCCCGTTTGGTCCCATAGAGCCTGAAAAAACTGCTTCCAAGGTTCGAACACAAATCTGAAATTAGCGTCCATAAAAATCATGAGATTTCTTAAAATACAACAAGATGGAGATTTCGTGAATGAATTCGATATGGACTACAAATTTCATCACAATTCCGAAATTTCAGCCCGTTTGGTCCCATAGAGCCTGAAAAAACCGCTTCCAAATTTCGAACCCAAATCTGAAATTAGCGTACATGAAAATCATGAGTTTTCTTAAAATACAACTTTATGGAGAGTTTGTGACTGAATTCGATATGGACTACAAATTTCACCACTATTCCATAATTTCAGCCCGTTCGGTCCCATAGGGCCTGAAAAAACTGCTTCCAAGGTTCGAACCCAAGTCTGAAATTAGCGAACATAAAAATCATGAGTTTTCTAAAAATACAACTTTATCGAGATTTTGTGAGTGAATTAGATATGGACTACAAATTTAATCACAATTCCGAAATTTCAGCCCGTTTGGTCCCATAGAGCCTGAAAAAACTGCTTCCAAATTTCGAACCCAAGTCTGAAATTAGCGTACATGAAAATCATGAGTTTTCTTAAAATACAACAAGATGGAGATTTCGTGAATGAATTCGATATGGACTTCAAATTTCATCACAATTCCGAAATTTCAGCCCGTTTGGTCCCATAGAGCCTGAAAAAACCGCTTCCAAATTTCGAACCCAAATCTGAAATTAGCGTACATGAAAATCATGAGTTTTCTTAAAATACAACTTTATGGAGATTTTGTGACTGAATTCGATATGGACTACAAATTTCACCACTATTCCATAATTTCAGCCCATTTGAGCACATAGAGCCTGGAAAAACTGCTTCCAAATTTCGAACCCAAGTCTGAAATTAGCGTACATGAAAATCATGAGTTTTCTTAAAATACAACAAGATGGAGATTTCGTGAATGAATTCGATATGGACTTCAAATTTCATCACAATTCCGAAATTTCAGCCCGTTTGGTCCCATAGAGCCTGAAAAAACTGCTTCAAAAGTTCGAACCCAAGTCTGAAATTAGCGTACATAAAAATCATGAGTTTTCTAAAAATACAAGTTTATAATTATTTTTTGACTGAATTCGATATGGACTACAAATTTCATCACAATTCCAAAATTTCAGCCCGTTTGGTCCCATAGGGACTCAAAAAAACTGCTTCCAAAGATCGAACCCAAGTCTGAAATAAACGTCAGTTAAAAACACCATTTTTCTAAAACTACAACATTATGCCGATTTTGTGACTGAATTAGATTTGGACAACGACACTTATCACTAATCCATACTCTCAGCCCGTTTGGTTCCATAGAGCCTGAAAAAACTGCTTCCAAAGTTCGAACACAAATCTGAAATTAGCGTCCATAAAAATCACGAGATTTCTTAAAATACAACAAGATGGAGATAATGTGACTGAATTCGATATGGACTACAAATTTCATCACAATTCCAAAATTTCAGCCAGTTTGGTCCAATAGGGCCTGAAAAAACTGCTTCGAAGGTTCGAACCCAAGTCTAAAATTAGCGAACATGAAAATCATGAGTTATCTAAAAATACAACTTTATCGAGATTTTGTGACTGAATTCGATATGGACTACAAATTTTATCACAATTCCAAAATTTCAGCCCGTTTGGTCCCATAGGACCTGAAAAAACTGCTTCCAAGGTTCGAACCAAAATCTGAAATTAGCGTACATGAAAATCATGAGTTTTCTAAAAATACAACTTTCCGAGATTTTGTGACTGAATTAGATATGGACTACAAATTTAATCACAATTCCGAAATTTCAGCCCGTTTGGTCCCATAGAGCCTGAAAAAACTGCTTCCAAATTTCGAACCCAAGTCTGAAATTAGCGTACATGAAAATCATGAGTTTTCTTAAAATACAACTTTATGGAGATTTTGTGACTGAATTCGATATGGACTACAAATTTCACCACTATTCCATAATTTCAGCCCGTTTGAGCCCATAGAGCCTGAAAAACTACTTCCAAAGTTCGAACCCAAGTCTGAAATTAGCGTCCATAAAAATCATGCTTTTTCTAAAAAATACAACATTATAGAGTCTATTTAAATGAATTCGATATAGACAACGACACTCATCACTATTCCATAATTTATGCCTGTTTGGTCCCATAGGGCAAGACAAAACTGCTTCCAAGGTTCGAAGGCAAGTCTAAAATTAGCGTCCATAAAAATCCTGATTTTTCTAAATATTCAACTTTATAGAGATTTTGAGAATGAATTCGATATGGACTACAAATTTCATCACAATTCCATAATTTCAGCCAGTTTGGTCCCATAGAGCATGAAAAAACTGCTTCCAAAGTTCGAACACAAGTCTGAAATTAGCGTCCATAAAAATCATGAGATTTCTTAAACTACAACTTTATGGAGATTTTGTGAATGAATTCGATATGAACTACAAATTTTATAACAATTCCATAATTTCAGCCCGTTGGGTTTCATAGAGCCTGAAAAAACTGCTTCCAAAGATCGAACACAAGTCTGAAATTATCGTCCATAAAAATCATGAGATTTCTTAAAATACAACTTGATGGAGATTTTGTGACTGAATTTGATTTGGACAACGAATCTTATCACTATTCCATATTTTCAGCCCGTTTGGTCCCATAGAGCCTGAAAAAACTGCTTCCAAAGTTCGAACACAAATCTGAAATTAGCGTCCATAAAAATCATGAGATTTCTTAAAATACAACAAGATGGAGATTTCGTGAATGAATTCGATATGGACTACAAATTTCATCACAATTCCAAAATTTCAGCCCGTTTGGTCCCATAGGGCCTGGAAAACTGCTTCCAAAGTTCGAACCCAAGTCTGAAATAAACGTCAGTTAAAAACACCATTTTTCTAAAACTACAACATTATGCCGATTTTGTGACTGAATTAGATTTGGACTACAATTGACATCACAATTCCGAAATTTCAGCCAGTTTGGTACCATAGGGCCTGAAAAAACTGCTTCCAAGGCTCGAACCCAAGTCTGAAATTAGCGAACATGAAAATGATGAGTTTTCTAAAAATACAACTTTATCGAGATTTTGTGACTGAATTTGATTTGGACAACGAATCTTATTTTTATTCAATATTTTCAGCCCGTTTGGTCCCATAGGGACTCAAAAAACTGCTTCAAAAGTTCGAACACAAATCTGAAATTAGCGTCCATAAAAATCATGAGATTTCTTAAAATACAACTAGATGGAGATTTTGTGACTGAATTTGATTTGGACAACGAATCTTATCACTATTCTATATTTTCAGCCCGTTTGGTCCCATAGAGCCTTAAAAAACTGCTTCCAAAGTTCGAATACAAATCTGAAATTAGCGTCCATAAAAATCATGAGATTTCTTTAAATACAACAAGATGGAGATTTCGTGAATGAATTCGATATGGACTTCAAATTTCATCACAATTCCGAAATTTCAGCCCGTTTGGTCCCATAGAGCCTGAAAAAACTGCTTCAAAAGTTAGAACCCAAGTCTGAAATTAGCGTACATAAAAATCATGAGTTTTCTAAAAATACAACTTTATAATTATTTTTTGACTGAATTCGATATGGACTACAAATTTCATCACAATTCCAATATTTCAGCCCGTTTGGTCCCATAGGGCCTGGAAAACTGTTTCCAAAGTTCGAACCTAAGTCTGAAATGAGCGTACATGAAAATCATGAGTTTTCTTAAAATACAACTTTATCGAGATTTTGTGACTGAATTAGATATGGACTACAAATTTCATCACAATTCCGAAATTTCAGCCCGTTTGGTCCCATAGAGCCTGAAAAAACCGCTTCCAAATTTCGAACCCAAATCTGAAATTAGCGTACATGAAAATCATGAGTTTTCTTAAAATACAACTTTATGGAGAGTTTGTGACTGAATTCGATATGGACTTCAAATTTCACCACTATTCCATAATTTCAGCCCGTTCGGTCCCATAGGGCCTGAAAAAACTGCTTCCAAGGTTCGAACCCAAGTCTGAAATTAGCGAACATAAAAATCATGAGTTTTCTAAAAATACAACTTTATCGAGATTTTGTGAGTGAATTAGATATGGACTACGAATTTAATCACAATTCCGAAATTTCAGCCCGTTTGGTCCCATAGAGCCTGAAAAAACTGCTTCCAAATTTCGAACCCAAGTCTGAAATTAGCGTACATGAAAATCATGAGTTTTCTTAAAATACAACAAGATGGAGATTTCGTGAATGAATTCGATATGGACTTCAAATTTCATCACAATTCCGAAATTTCAGCCCGTTTGGTCCCATAGAGCCTGAAAAAACTGCTTCAAAAGTTCGAACCCAAGTCTGAAATTAGCGTACATAAAAATCATGAGTTTTCTAAAAATACAAGTTTATAATAATTTTTGACTGAATTCGATATGGACTACAAATTTCATCACAATTCCAAAATTTCAGCCCGTTTGGTCCCATAGGGACTCAAAAAAACTGCTTCCAAAGATCGAACCCAAGTCTGAAATAAACGTCAGTTAAAAACACCATTTTTCTAAAACTACAACATTATGCCGATTTTGTGACTGAATTAGATTTGGACAACGACACTTATCACTAATCCATACTCTCAGCCCGTTTGGTTCCATAGAGCCTGAAAAAACTGCTTCCAAAGTTCGAACACAAATCTGAAATTAGCGTCCATAAAAATCACGAGATTTCTTAAAATACAACAAGATGGAGATAATGTGACTGAATTCGATATGGACTACAAATTTCATCACAATTCCAAAATTTCAGCCAGTTTGGTCCAATAGGGCCTGAAAAAACTGCTTCGAAGGTTCGAACCCAAGTCTAAAATTAGCGAACATGAAAATCATGAGTTATCTAAAAATACAACTTTATCGAGATTTTGTGACTGAATTCGATATGGACTACAAATTTTATCACAATTCCAAAATTTCAGCCCGTTTGGTCCCATAGGACCTGAAAAAACTGCTTCCAAGGTTCGAACCCAAGTCTGAAATTAGCGAACATGAAAATAATGAGTTTTCTAAAAATACAACTTTATCGAGATTTTGAGACTGAATTTGATTTGTACAACGAATCTTATTACTATTCCATATTTTCAGCCCGTTTGGTCCCATAGAGCCTGAAAAAACTGCTTCCAAGGTTCGAACACAAATCTGAAATTAGCGTCCATAAAAATCATGAGATTTCTTAAAATACAACAAGATGGAGATTTCGTGAATGAATTCGATATGGACTACAAATTTCATCACAATCCCGAAATTTCAGCCCGTTTGGTCCCATAGAGCCTGAAAAAACTGCTTCAAAAGTTCGAACCCAAGTCTGAAATTAGCGTACATAAAAATCATGAGTTTTCTAAAAATACAACTTTATCATTATTTTTTGACTGAATTCGATATGGACTACAAATTTCATCACAATTCCGAAATTTCAGCCCGTTTGGTCCCATAGGGCCTGAAAAAACAGCTTCCAAGGTTCGAACCCACGTCTGAAATAAGCATCCATAAAAAACATGATTTTTCTTAAAAAAACACTTTATGGAGATTTTGTGACTAAATTCGATATGGACTGCAAATTTTATCACAATTCCAAAATTTCAGCGCGTTTGGTCCCATAGGACCTGAAAAAACTGCTTCCAAGGTTCGAACCAAAATCTGAAATTAGCGTACATGAAAATCATGAGTTTTCTAAAAATACAACTTTCCGAGATTTTGTGACTGAATTAGATATGGACTACAAATTTAATCACAATTCCGAAATTTCAGCCCGTTTGGTCCCATAGAGCCTGAAAAAACTGCTTCCAAATTTCGAACCCAAGTCTGAAATTAGCGTACATGAAAATCATGAGTTTTCTTAAAATACAACTTTATGGAGATTTTGTGACTGAATTCGATATGGACTACAAATTTCACCACTATTCCATAATTTCAGCCCGTTTGAGCCCTTAGAGCCTGAAAAACTACTTCCAAAGTTCGAACCCAAGTCTGAAATTAGCGTCCATAAAAATCATGCTTTTTCTAAAAAATACAACATTATAGAGTCTATTTAAATGAATTCGATATAGACAACGACACTCATCACTATTCCATAATTTATGCCTGTTTGGTCCCATAGGGCAAGACAAAACTGCTTCCAAGGTTCGAAGGCAAGTCTAAAATTAGCGTCCATAAAAATCCTGATTTTTCTAAATATTCAACTTTATAGAGATTTTGAGAATGAATTCGATATGGACTATAAATTTCATCACAATTCCATAATTTCAGCCAGTTTGGTCCCATAGAGCATGAAAAAACTGCTTCCAAAGTTCGAACACAAGTCTGAAATTAGCGTCCATAAAAATCATGAGATTTCTTAAACTACAACTTTATGGAGATTTTGTGAATGAATTCGATATGAACTACAAATTTCATAACAATTCCATAATTTCAGCCCGTTGGGTTTCATAGAGCCTGAAAAAACTGCTTCCAAAGTTCGAACACAAGTCTGAAATTATCGTCCATAAAAATCATGAGATTTCTTAAAATACAACTTGATGGAGATTTTGTGACTGAATTTGATTTGGACAACGAATCTTATCACTATTCCATATTTTCAGCCCGTTTGGTCCCATAGAGCCTGAAAAAACTGCTTCCAAAGTTCGAACACAAATCTGAAATTAGCGTCCATAAAAATCATGAGATTTCTTAAAATACAACAAGATGGAGATTTCGTGAATGAATTCGATATGGACTACAAATTTCATCACAATTCCAAAATTTCAGCCCGTTTGGTCCCATAGGGCCTGGAAAACTGCTTCCAAAGTTCGAACCCAAGTCTGAAATAAACGTCAGTTAAAAACACCATTTTTCTAAAACTACAACATTATGCCGATTTTGTGACTGAATTAGATTTGGACAACGACACTTATCACTAATCCATACTCTCAGCCCGTTTGGTCCCATAGAGCCTAAAAAAACTGCTACCAAAGTTCGAACACAAATCTGAAATTAGCGTCCATAAAAATCACGAGATTTCTTAAAATACAACAAGATGGAGATAATGTGACTGAATTCGATATGGACTACAAATTTCATCACAATTCCAAAATTTCAGCCAGTTTGGTCCCATAGGGCCTGAAAAAACTGCTTCGAAGGTTCGAACCCAAGTCTAAAATTAGCGAACATGAAAATCATGAGTTTTCTAAAAATACAACTTTATCGAGATTTTGAGACTGAATTTGATTTGTACAACGAATCTTATTACTATTCCATATTTTCAGCCCGTTTGGTCCCATAGAGCATGAAAAAACTGCTTCCAAAGTTCGAACACAAATCTGAAATTAGCGTCCATAAAAATCATGAGATTTCTTAAAATACAACAAGATGGAGATTTTGTGAGTGAATTAGATATGGACTACAAATTTAATCACTATTCCGAAATTTCAGCACGTTTGGTCCCATAGAGCCTGAAAAAACTGCTTCCAAATTTCGAACCCAAGTCTGAAATTAGCGTACATGAAAATCATGAGTTTTCTTAAAATACAACATAATGGAGATTTTGTGACTGAATTCGATATGGACTAAAAATTTTTACCACTATTCCATAATTTCAGCCCATTTGAGCACATAGAGCCTGAAAAAAATGCTTCCAAAGTTCGAAACCAAGTCTGAAATTAGCGTACATGAAAATCATGAGTTTTCTAAAAATACAACTTTATCGAGATTTTGTGATTGAATTTTATGGACTACGAATTTCATCACAATTCCAAAATTTCAGCCCATTTGGTCCCATAGGGCCCGAAAAAACTGCTTCCAAGGTTCGAACCCAAGTCTGAAATAAGCGTCCATAAAAAACATAATTTTCCTTAAAATAACACTTGATGGAGATTTTATGACTGAATTCGATATGGACTACAAATTTCATCATAATTCCAAAATTTCAGCCAGTTTGGTACCATAGGGCCTGAAAAAACTGCTTCCAAGGTTCGAACCCAAGTCTGAAATTAGCGAACATGAAAATGATGAGTTTTCTAAAAATACAACTTTATCGAGATTTTGTGACTGAATTTGATTTGGAAAACGAATCTTATAACTATTCAATATTTTCAGCCCGTTTGGTCCCATAGGGACTCAAAAAACTTCTTCAAAAGTTCGAACACAAATCTGAAATTAGCGTCCATAAAAATCATGAGATTTCTTAAAATACAACTAGCTGGAGATTTTGTGATTGAATTTGATTTGGACAACGAATCTTATCACTATTCCATAGTTTCAGCCCGTTTGGTCCCATAGAGCCTGAAAAAACTGCTTCCAAAGTTCGAACACAATCTGAAATTAGCGTCCATAAAAATCATGAGATTTCTAAAAATACAACAAGATGGAGATTTCGTGAATGAATTCGATATGGACTTCAAAGTTCATCACAATTCTGAAATTTCAGCCCGTTTGGTCCCATAGAGCCTGAAAAAACTGCTTCAAAAGTTCGAACCCAAGTCTGAAATTAGCGTACATAAAAATCATGAGTTTTCTAAAAATACAACTTTATAATTATTTTTTGACTGAATTCGATATGGACTACGAATTTCATCACAATTCCAAAATTTCAGCCCGTTTGGTCCCATAGGGCCTGGAAAACTGCTTCCAAAGTTCGAACCCAAGTCTGAAATAAACGTCAGTAAGAAACACCATTTTTCTAAAACTACAACATTATGCAGATTTTGTGACTGAATTAGATTTGGACAACGACACTTATTACTAATCCATACTTTCAGCCCGTTTGGTCCCATGGAGCCTGAAAAAACTGCTTCCAAAGTTCTAACACAAATCTGAAATTAGCGTCCATAAAAATCACGAGATTTCTTAAAATACAACTAGATGGAGATAATGAGACTGAATTCGATATGGACTACTAATTTCATCACAATTCAGAAATTTCAGCCAGTTTGGTCCCATAGAGCCTGAAAAAACTGCTTCCAAGGTTCGAACCCAAGTCTAAAATTAGCGAACATGAAAATGATGAGTTTTCTAAAAATACAACTTTATCGAGATTTTGTGACTGAATTTGATTTGGACAACGAATCTTATTACTATTCAATATTTTCAGCCCGTTTGGTCCCATAGGGACTCAAAAAACTGCTTCAAAAGTTCGAACACAAATCTGAAATTAGCGTCCATAAAAATCATGAGATTTCTTAAAATACAACTAGATGGAGATTTCGTGACTGAATTTGATTTGGACAACGAATCTTATCACTATTCCATATTTTCAGCCCGTTTGGTCCCATAGAGCCTGAAAAAACTGCTTTCAAAGTTCGAACACAAATCTGAAATTAGCGTCCATAAAAATCATGAGATTTCTTAAAATACAACTAGATTTAAGATAATGTGACTGAATTCGATATGGACTACAAATTTCATCACAATTTTAAAATTTCAGCCCGTTTGGTCCCATAGAGCCTGAAAAAACTGCTTCGAAAAATCGAACCCAAGTCTGAAAATAGCGTCCATAAAAATTATGATTTTTCTAAAAATACATTTTTATGGAGATAATGTGACTGAATTCGATATGGACTGCAAATTTTATCCAAATTCCAAAATTTCAGCCCGTTTGGTCTCATAGAGCCTGAAAAAACTGCTTCCGAGGTTCGAACCCAAGTCTGAAATAAGCGTCCATATAAAAACATAATTTTCCTTAAAATAACACTTAATGGAGATTTTATAACTGAATTCGATATGGACTACAAATTTTATCACAATTCCAAAATTTCAGCCCGTTTGGTCCCATAGGGCCTGGAAAACTGCTTCCAAGGTTCGAACCCAAGTCTGAAATTAGCGAACATGAAAATGATGAGTTTTCTAAAAATACAACTTTATCGAGATTTTGTGACTGAATTTGATTTGGACAACGAATCTTATTACTATTCAATATTTTCAGCCCGTTTGGTCCCATAGGTACTCAAAAAACTGCTTCAAAAGTACGAACACAAATCTGAAATTAGCGTCCATAAAAATCATAAGATTTCTTAAAATACAACTAGATGGAGATTTTGTGACTGAATTTGATTTGGACAACGAATCTTATCACTATTCCATATTGTCAGCCCGTTTGGTCCCATAGGGCCCGAAAAAACTGCTTCCAAGGTTCGAACCAAAGTCTGAAATTAGCGAACATGAAAATCATGAGTTTTCTAAAAATACCACTTTATCGAGATTTTGTGACTGAATTTGATTTGGACAACGAATCTTATTACTATTCAATATTTTCAGCCCGTTTGGTCCCATAGGGACTCAAAAAACTGCTTCAAAAGTTCGAACACAAATCTGAAATAAGCGTCCATAAAAATCATGAGATTTCTTAAAATACAACTAGATGGAGATTTTGTGACTGAATTTGATTTGGACAACGAATCTTATCACTATTCCATATTTTCAGTCAGTTTGGTCCCATAGAGCCTGAAAAAACTGCTTTCAAAGTTCGAACACAAATCTGAAATTAGCGTCCATAAAAATCATGAGATTTCTTAAAACACAACTAGATGGAGATAATGTGACTGAATTCGATATAGACTACAAATTTCATCACAATTCCAAAATTTCAGCCAGTTTGGTCCCATAGAGCCTGAAAAAACTGCTTCCAAGGTTCGAACCCAAGTCTAAAATTAGCGAACATGAAAATGATGAGTTTTCTAAAAATACAACTTTATCGAGATTTTGTGACTGAATTTGATTTGGACAACGAATCTTATTACCATTCAATATTTTCAGCCCGTTTGGTCCCATAGGGACTCAAAAAACTGCTTCAAAAGTTCGAACACAAATCTGAAATTAGAGTCCATAAAAATCATGAGATTTCTTAAAATACAACGAGATGGAGATTTTGTGACTGAATTTGATTTGGACAACGAATCTTATCACTATTCCATATTTTCAGCCCGTTTGGTCCCATAGAGCCTGAAAAAACTGCTTTCAAAGTTCGAACACAAATCTGAAATTAGCGTCCATAAAAATCATGAGATTTCTTAAAATACAACTAGATTTAAGATAATGTGACTGAATTCGATATGGACTACAAATTTCATCACAATTTTAAAATTTCAGCCCGTTTGGTCCCATAGAGCCTGAAAAAACTGCTTCGAAAAATCGAACCCAAGTCTGAAAATAGCGTCCATAAAAATTATGATTTTTCTAAAAATACATTTTTATGGAGATAATGTGACTGAATTCGATATGGACTGCAAATTTTATCCAAATTCCAAAATTTCAGCCCGTTTGGTCCCATAGAGCCTGAAAAAACTGCTTCCGAGGTTCGAACCCAAGTCTGAAATAAGCGTCCATAAAAAACATGAGTTTTCTAAAAATACAACTTTATCGAGATTTTGTGACTGAATAAGATACGGACTACAAATTTTATCACAATTCCGAAACTTCAGCCCGTTTGGTCCCATAGAGCCAGAAAAAACTGCTTCCAAATTTCGAACCCAAGTCTGAAATGAGCGTACATGAAAATCATGAGTTTTCTAAAAATACAACTTTATAATTATTTTTTGACTGAATTCGATATGGACTACAAATTTCATCACAATTCCGAAATTTCAGCCCGTTTGGTCCCATAGAGCCTGAAAAAACCGCTTCCAAATTTCGAACCCAAGTCTGAAATTAGCGTACATGAAAATCATGAGTTTTCCTTAAATACAACTTTATGGAGATTTTGTGACTGAATTCGATATGGACTACAAATTTCACCACTATTCCATAATTTCAGCCCATTTGAGCACATAGAGCCTGAATAAAATGCTTCCAAAGTTCGAACCCAAGTCTGAAATTAGCGTACATGAAAATCATGAGTTTTCTAAAAATACAACTTTATCGAGATTTTGTGATTGAATTTTATGGACTACGAATTTCATCACAATTCCAAAATTTCAGCCCATTTGGTCCCATAGGGCCCGAAAAAACTGCTTCCAAGGTTCGAACCCAAGTCTAAAATTAGCGAACATGAAAATCATGAGTTTTCTAAAAATACAACTTTATCGAGATTTTGTGACTGAATTCTATATGGACTACAAATTTCATCACAATTCCAAAATTTCAGCCCGTTTGGTCCCATAGGGCCCGAAAAAACTGCTTCCAAGGTTCGAACCAAAGTCTGAAATTAGCGAACATGAAAATCATGAGTTTTCTAAAAATACCACTTTATCGAGATTTTGTGACTGAATTTGATTTGGACAACGAATCTTATCACTATTCCATATTTTCAGTCCGTTTGGTCCCATAGAGCCTGAAAAAACTGCTTTCAAAGTTCGAACTCAAATCTGAAATTAGCGTCCATAAAAATCATGAGATTTCTTAAAATACAACTAGATTTAAGATAATGTGACTGAATTCGATATGGACTGCAAATTTTATCCAAATTCCAAAATTTCAGCCCGTTTGGTCCCATAGGGCCTGGAAAACTGCTTCCAAGGTTCGAACCCAAGTCTGAAATTAGCGAACATGAAAATGATGAGTTTTCTAAAAATACAACTTTATCGAGATTTTGTGACTGAATTTGATTTGGACAACGAATCTTATTACTATTCAATATTTTCAGCCCGTTTGGTCCCATAGGGACTCAAAAAACTGCTTCAAAAGTACGAACACAAATCTGAAATTAGCGTCCATAAAAATCATGAGATTTCTTAAAATACAACTAGATGGAGATTTTGTGACTGAATTTGATTTGGACAACGAATCTTATCACTATTCCATATTGTCAGCCCGTTTGGTCCCATAGAGCCTGAAAAAACTGCTTCCAAAGTTCGAACACAAATCTGAAATTAGCGTCCATAAAAATCATGAGATTTCTTAAAATACAACAAGATGGAGATTTCGTGAATGAATTCGATATGGACTTCAAACATCATCACAATTCCGAAATTTCAGCCCGTTTGGTCCCATAGAGCCTGAAAAAACTGCTTCAAAAGTTCGAACCCAAGTCTGAAATTAGCGTACATAAAAATCATGAGTTTTCTAAAAATACAACTTTATAATTATTTTTTGACTGAATTCTATATGGACTACAAATTTCATCACAATTCCAAAATTTCAGCCCGTTTGGTCCCATAGGGCCCGAAAAAACTGCTTCCAAGGTTCGAACCAAAGTCTGAAATTAGCGAACATGAAAATCATGAGTTTTCTAAAAATACCACTTTATCGAGATTTTGTGACTGAATTTGATTTGGACAACGAATCTTATTACTATTCAATATTTTCAGCCCGTTTGGTCCCATAGGGACTCAAAAAACTGCTTCAAAAGTTCGAACACAAATCTGAAATTAGCGTCCATAAAAATCATGAGATTTCTTAAAATACAACTAGATGGAGATTTTGTGACTGAATTTGATTTGGACAACGAATCTTATCACTATTCCATATTTTCAGTCCGTTTGGTCCCATAGAGCCTGAAAAAACTGCTTTCAAAGTTCGAACACAAATCTGAAATTAGCGTCCATAAAAAACATGAGATTTCTTAAAATACAACTAGATTTAAGATAATGTGACTGAATTCGATATGGACTGCAAATTTTATCCAAATTCCAAAATTTCAGCCCGTTTGGTCCCATAGAGCCTGAAAAAACTGCTTCCGAGGTTCGAACCCAAGTCTGAAATAATCGTCCATAAAAAACATGATTTTTCAAAAAATAACACTTTATGGAGATTTTGTGACTGAATGGACTACAAATTTCACCACTATTCCATAATTTCAGCCCATTTGAGCACATAGAGCCTGAAAAAAATGCTTCCAAAGTTCGAACACAAATCTGAAATTAGCGTCCATAAAAATCACGAGATTTCTTAAAATACAACTAGATTTAAGGTAATGTGACTGAATTCGATATGGACTACAAATTTCATCACAATTCCAAAATTTCAGCCCGTTTGGTCCCATAGGGCCCGAAAAAACTGCTTCCAAGGGTCGAACCACAGTCAGAAATTAGCGAACATGAAAATCATGAGTTTTCTAAAAATACCACTTTATCGAGATTTCGTGACTGAATTTGATTTGGACAACGAATCTTATCACTATTCCATATTTTCAGCCCGTTTGGTCCCATAGAGCCTGAAGAAACTGCTTCCAAAGTTCGAACACAAATCTGAAATTAGCGTCCATAAAAATCATGAGATTTCTTAAAATACAACTAGATTTAAGATAATGTGACTGAATTCGATATGGACTACAAATTTCATCACAATTTTAAAATTTCAGCCCGTTTGGTCCCATAGAGCCTGAAAAAACTGCTTCGAAAAATCGAACCCAAGTCTGAAAATAGCGTCCATAAAAATTATGATTTTTCTAAAAATACATTTTTATGGAGATAATGTGACTGAATTCGATATGGACTGCAAATTTTATCCAAATTCCAAAATTTCAGCCCGTTTGGTCCCATAGAGCCTGAAAAAACTGCTTCCGAGGTTCGAACCCAAGTCTGAAATAAGCGTCCATAAAAAACATGAGTTTTCTAAAAATACAACTTTATCGAGATTTTGTGACTGAATAAGATACGGACTACAAATTTTATCACAATTCCGAAACTTCAGCCCGTTTGGTCCCATAGAGCCTGAAAAAACTGCTTCCAAATTTTGAACCCAAGTCTGAAATGAGCGTACATGAAAATCATGAGTTTTCTTAAAATACAACTTTATCGAGATTTTGTGACTGAATTAGATATGGACTACAAATTTCATCACAATTCCGAAATTTCAGCCCGTTTGGTCCCATAGAGCCTGAAAAAACCGCTTCCAAATTTCGAACCCAAGTCTGAAATTAGCGTACATGAAAATCATGAGTTTTCCTTAAATACAACTTTATGGAGATTTTGTGACTGAATTCGATATGGACTACAAATTTCACCACTATTCCATAATTTCAGCCCGTTTGGTCCCATAGGGCCTGAAAAAACTGCTTCCAAGGTTCGAACCCAAGTCTGAAATTAGCGAACATGAAAATCATGAGTTTTCTAAAAATACATCTTTATCGAGATTTTGTGAGTGAATTGGATATGGACTAGAAATTTAATCACTATTCCGAAATTTCAGCACGTTTGGTCCCATAGAGCCTGAAAAAACTGCTTCCAAATTTCGAACCCAAGTCTGAAATTAGCGTACATGAAAATCATGAGTTTTCTTAAAATACAACATTATGGAGATTTTGTGACTGAATTCGATATGGACTAAAAATTTCACCACTATTCCATAATTACAGCCCATTTGAGCACATAGAGCCTGAAAAAAATGCTTCCAAAGTTCGAACCAAAGTCTGAAATTAGCGTACATGAAAATCATGAGTTTTCTAAAAATACAACTCTATCGAGATTTTGTGATTGAATTTTATGGACTACGAATTTCATCACAATTCCAAAATTTCAGCCCATTTGGTCCAATAGGGCCCGAAAAAACTGCTTCCAAGGTTCGAACCCAAGTCTGAAATAAGCGTCCATAAAAAACATAATTTTCCTTAAAATAACACTTGATGGAAATTTTATGACTGAATTCGATATGGACTGCAAATTTCATCACAATTCCAAAATTTCAGCCAGTTTGGTACCATAGGGCCTGAAAAAACTGCTTCCAAGGTTCGAACCCAAGTCTGAAATTAGCGAACATGAAAATGATGAGTTTTCTAAAAATACAATTTTATCGAGATTTTGTGACTGAATTTGATTTGGACAACGAATCTTATTACTATTCAATATTTTCAGCCCGTTTGGTCCCATAGGGACTCAAAAAACTGCTTCAAAAGTTCGAACACAAATCTGAAATTAGCGTCCATAAAAATCATGAGATTTCTTAAAATACAACAAGATGGAGATTTTGTGTCTGAATTTGATTTGGACAACGAATCTTATCACTATTCCATATTTTCAGCCCGTTTGGTCCCATAGAGCCTGAAAAAACTGCTTCCAAAGTTCGAACACAAATCTGAAATTAGCGTCCATAAAAATCATGAGATTTCTTAAAATACAACAAGATGGAGATTTCGTGAATGAATTCGATATGGACTTCAAATTTCATCACAATTCCGAAATTTCAGCCCGTTTGGTCCCATAGAGCCTGAAAAAACTGCTTCAAAAGTTCGAACCCAAGTCTGAAATTAGCGTACATAAAAATCATGAGTTTTCTAAAAATACAACTTTATAATTATTTTTTGACTGAATTCGATATGGACTACAATTTTCATCACAATTCCAAAATTTCAGCCCGTTTGGTCCCATAGGGCCTGGAAAACTGCTTCCAAAGTTCGAACCCAAGTCTGAAATAAACGTCAGTAAAAAACACCATTTTTCTAAAACTACAACATTATGCAGATTTTGTGACTGAATTAGATTTGGATAACGACACTTATCACTAATCCATACTTTCAGCCCGTTTGGTCCCATGGAGCCTGAAAAAATTGCTTCCAAAGTTCGAACACAAATCTGAAATAAGCGTCCATAAAAATCACGAGATTTCTTAAAATACAACTAGATGGAGATAATGTGACTGAATTCGATATGGACTACAAATTTCATCACAATTCCAAATTTCAGCCAGTTTGGTCCCATAGAGCCTGAAAAAACTGCTTCCAAGGTTCGAACCCAAGTCTAAAATTAGCGAACATGAAAATGATGAGTTTTCTAAAAATACAACTTTATCGAGATTTTGTGACTGAATTTGATTTGGACAACGAATCTTATTACTATTCAATATTTTCAGCCCGTTTGGTCCCATAGGGACTCAAAAAACTGCTTCAAAAGTTCGAACACAAATCTGAAATTAGCGTCCATAAAAATCATGAGATTTCTTAAAATACAACAAGATTGAGATTTTGTGAATGAATTCGATATGGACTATAAATTTCATCACAATTCCGAAATTTCAGCCCGTTTGGTCCCATAGAGCCTGAAAAAACTGCTTCAAAAGTTCGAACCCAAGTCTGAAATTAGCGTACATAAAAATCATGAGTTTTCTAAAAATACAACTTTATCATTATTTTTTGACTGAATTCGATATGGACTACAAATTTCATCACAATTCCAAAATTTCAGCCCGTTTGGTCCCATAGGGGCTGGAAAACCCCTTCCAAAGTTCGAACCCAAGTTTGAAATAAACGTCAGTAAAAAACACCATTTTTCTTAAACTACAACATTATGCAGATTTTGTGACTGAATTAGATTTGGACAACGAATCTTATTACTATTCAATATTTTCAGCCCGTTTGGTCCCATAGGGACTCAAAAAACTGCTTCAAAAGTACGAACACAAATCTGAAATTAGCGTCCATAAAAATCATAAGATTTCTTAAAATACAACTAGATGGAGATTTTGTGACTGAATTTGATTTGGACAACGAATCTTATCACTATTCCATATTGTCAGCCCGTTTAGTCCCATAGGGCCTGAAAAAACTGCTTCGAAGGTTCGAACCCAAGTCTAAAATTAGCGAACATGAAAATCATGAGTTTTCTAAAAATACAACTTTATCGAGATTTTGAGACTGAATTTGATTTGTACAACGAATCTTATTACTATTCCATATTTTCAGCCCGTTTGGTCCCATAGAGCATGAAAAAACTGCTTCCAAAGTTCGAACACAAATCTGAAATTAGCGTCCATAAAAATCATGAGATTTCTTAAAATACAAAAAGATGGAGATTTTGTGAGTGAATTAGATATGGACTACAAATTTAATCACTATTCCGAAATTTCAGCACGTTTGGTCCCATAGAGCCTGAAAAAACTGCTTCCAAATTTCGAACCCAAGTCTGAAATTAGCGTACATGAAAATCATGAGTTTTCTTAAAATACAACATTATGGAGATTTTGTGACTGAATTCGATATGGACTAAAAATTTTTACCACTATTCCATAATTTCAGCCCATTTGAGCACATAGAGCCTGAAAAAAATGCTTCCAAAGTTCGAAACCAAGTCTGAAATTAGCGTACATGAAAATCATGAGTTTTCTAAAAATACAACTTTATCGAGATTTTGTGATTGAATTTTATGGACTACGAATTTCATCACAATTCCAAAATTTCAGCCCATTTGGTCCCATAGGGCCCGAAAAAACTGCTTCCAAGGTTCGAACCCAAGTCTGAAATAAGCGTCCATAAAAAACATAATTTTCCTTAAAATAACACTTGATGGAGATTTTATGACTGAATTCGATATGGACTACAAATTTCATCATAATTCCAAAATTTCAGCCAGTTTGGTACCATAGGGCCTGAAAAAACTGCTTCCAAGGTTCGAACCCAAGTCTGAAATTAGCGAACATGAAAATGATGAGTTTTCTAAAAATACAACTTTATCGAGATTTTGTGACTGAATTTGATTTGGAAAACGAATCTTATAACTATTCAATATTTTCAGCCCGTTTGGTCCCATAGGGACTCAAAAAACTTCTTCAAAAGTTCGAACACAAATCTGAAATTAGCGTCCATAAAAATCATGAGATTTCTTAAAATACAACTAGCTGGAGATTTTGTGACTGAATTTGATTTGGACAACGAATCTTATCACTATTCCATAGTTTCAGCCCGTTTGGTCCCATAGAGCCTGAAAAAACTGCTTCCAAAGTTCGAACACAATCTGAAATTAGCGTCCATAAAAATCATGAGATTTCTAAAAATACAACAAGATGGAGATTTCGTGAATGATATCGATATGGACTTCAAAGTTCATCACAATTCCGAAATTTCAGCCCGTTTGGTCCCATAGAGCCTGAAAAAACTGCTTCAAAAGTTCGAACCCAAGTCTGAAATTAGCGTACATAAAAATCATGAGTTTTCTAAAAATACAACTTTATAATTATTTTTTGACTGAATTCGATATGGACTACGAATTTCATCACAATTCCAAAATTTCAGCCCGTTTGGTCCCATAGGGCCTGGAAAACTGCTTCCAAAGTTCGAACCCAAGTCTGAAATAAACGTCAGTAAAAAACACCATTTTTCTAAAACTACAACATTATGCAGATTTTGTGACTGAATTAGATTTGGACAACGACACTTATTACTAATCCATACTTTCAGCCCGTTTGGTCCCATGGAGCCTGAAAAAACTGCTTCCAAAGTTCGAACACAAATCTGAAATTAGCGTCCATAAAAATCACGAGATTTCTTAAAAAACAACTAGATGGAGATAATGAGACTGAATTCGATATGGACTACTAATTTCATCACAATTCAGAAATTTCAGCCAGTTTGGTCCCATAGAGCCTGAAAAAACTGCTTCCAAGGTTCGAACCCAAGTCTAAAATTAGCGAACATGAAAATGATGAGTTTTCTAAAAATACAACTTTATCGAGAATTTGTGACTGAATTTGATTTGGACAACGAATCTTATTACTATTCAATATTTTCAGCCCGTTTGGTCCCATAGGGACTCAAAAAACTGCTTCAAAAGTTCGAACACAAATCTGAAATTAGCGTCCATAAAAATCATGAGATTTCTTAAATTACAACTAGATGGAGATTTTGTGACTGAATTTGATTTGGACAACGAATCTTATCACTATTCCATATTTTCAGCCCGTTTGGTCCCATAGAGCCTGAAAAAACTGCTTTCAAAGTTCGAACACAAATCTGAAATTAGCGTCCATAAAAATCATGAGATTTCTTAAAATACAACTAGATTTAAGATAATGTGACTGAATTCGATATGGACTACAAATTTCATCACAATTTTAAAATTTCAGCCCGTTTGGTCCCATAGAGCCTGAAAAAACTGCTTCGAAAAATCGAACCCAAGTCTGAAAATAGCGTCCATAAAAATTATGATTTTTCTAAAAATACATTTTTATGGAGATAATGTGACTGAATTCGATATGGACTGCAAATTTTATCCAAATTCCAAAATTTCAGCCCGTTTGGTCTCATAGAGCCTGAAAAAACTGCTTCCGAGGTTCGAACCCAAGTCTGAAATAAGCGTCCATATAAAAACATAATTTTCCTTAAAATAACACTTAATGGAGATTTTATAACTGAATTCGATATGGACTACAAATTTTATCACAATTCCAAAATTTCAGCCCGTTTGGTCCCATAGGGCCTGGAAAACTGCTTCCAAGGTTCGAACCCAAGTCTGAAATTAGCGAACATGAAAATGATGAGTTTTCTAAAAATACAACTTTATCGAGATTTTGTGACTGAATTTGATTTGGACAACGAATCTTATTACTATTCAATATTTTCAGCCCGTTTGGTCCCATAGGGACTCAAAAAACTGCTTCAAAAGTACGAACACAAATCTGAAATTAGCGTCCATAAAAATCATAAGATTTCTTAAAATACAACTAGATGGAGATTTTGTGACTGAATTTGATTTGGACAACGAATCTTATCACTATTCCATATTGTCAGCCCGTTTGGTCCCATAGGGCCCGAAAAAACTGCTTCCAAGGTTCGAACCAAAGTCTGAAATTAGCGAACATGAAAATCATGAGTTTTCTAAAAATACCACTTTATCGAGATTTTGTGACTGAATTTGATTTGGACAACGAATCTTATTACTATTCAATATTTTCAGCCCGTTTGGTCCCATAGGGACTCAAAAAACTGCTTCAAAAGTTCGAACACAAATCTGAAATTAGCGTCCATAAAAATCATGAGATTTCTTAAAATACAACTAGATGGAGATTTTGTGACTGAATTTGATTTGGACAACGAATCTTATCACTATTCCATATTTTCAGTCCGTTTGGTCCCATAGAGCCTGAAAAAACTGCTTTCAAAGTTCGAACACAAATCTGAAATTAGCGTCCATAAAAATCATGAGATTTCTTAAAATACAACTAGATGGAGATAATGTGACTGAATTCGATATAGACTACAAATTTCATCACAATTCCAAAATTTCAGCCAGTTTGGTCCCATAGAGCCTGAAAAAACTGCTTCCAAGGTTCGAACCCAAGTCTAAAATTAGCGAACATGAAAATGATGAGTTTTCTAAAAATACAACTTAATCGAGATTTTGTGACTGAATTTGATTTGGACAACGAATCTTATTACCATTCAATATTTTCAGCCCGTTTGGTCCCATAGGGACTCAAAAAACTGCTTCAAAAGTTCGAACACAAATCTGAAATTAGAGTCCATAAAAATCATGAGATTTCTTAAAATACAACGAGATGGAGATTTTGTGACTGAATTTGATTTGGACAACGAATCTTATCACTATTCCATATTTTCAGCCCGTTTGGTCCCATAGAGCCTGAAAAAACTGCTTTCAAAGTTCGAACACAAATCTGAAATTAGCGTCCATAAAAATCATGAGATTTCTTAAAATACAACTAGATTTAAGATAATGTGACTGAATTCGATATGGACTACAAATTTCATCACAATTTTAAAATTTCAGCCCGTTTGGTCCCATAGAGCCTGAAAAAACTGCTTCGAAAAATCGAACCCAAGTCTGAAAATAGCGTCCATAAAAATTATGATTTTTCTAAAAATACATTTTTATGGAGATAATGTGACTGAATTCGATATGGACTGCAAATTTTATCCAAATTCCAAAATTTCAGCCCGTTTGGTCTCATAGAGCCTGAAAAAACTGCTTCCGAGGTTCGAACCCAAGTCTGAAATAAGCGTCCATATAAAAACATAATTTTCCTTAAAATAACACTTAATGGAGATTTTATAACTGAATTCGATATGGACTACAAATTTTATCACAATTCCAAAATTTCAGCCCGTTTGGTCCCATAGGGCCTGGAAAACTGCTTCCAAGGTTCGAACCCAAGTCTGAAATTAGCGAACATGAAAATGATGAGTTTTCTAAAAATACAACTTTATCGAGATTTTGTGACTGAATTTGATTTGGACAACGAATCTTATTACTATTCAATATTTTCAGCCCGTTTGGTCCCATAGGGTCTCAAAAAACTGCTTCAAAAGTACGAACACAAATCTGAAATTAGCGTCCATAAAAATCATAAGATTTCTTAAAATACAACTAGATGGAGATTTTGTGACTGAATTTGATTTGGACAACGAATCTTATCACTATTCCATATTGTCAGCCCGTTTGGTCCCATAGGGCCCGAAAAAACTGCTTCCAAGGTTCGAACCAAAGTCTGAAATTAGCGAACATGAAAATCATGAGTTTTCTAAAAATACCACTTTATCGAGATTTTGTGACTGAATTTGATTTGGACAACGAATCTTATTACTATTCAATATTTTCAGCCCGTTTGGTCCCATAGGGACTCAAAAAACTGCTTCAAAAGTTCGAACACAAATCTGAAATTAGCGTCCATAAAAATCATGAGATTTCTTAAAATACAACTAGATGGAGATTTTGTGACTGAATTTGATTTGGACAACGAATCTTATCACTATTCCATATTTTCAGTCAGTTTGGTCCCATAGAGCCTGAAAAAACTGCTTTCAAAGTTCGAACACAAATCTGAAATTAGCGTCCATAAAAATCATGAGATTTCTTAAAACACAACTAGATGGAGATAATGTGACTGAATTCGATATAGACTACAAATTTCATCACAATTCCAAAATTTCAGCCAGTTTGGTCCCATAGAGCCTGAAAAAACTGCTTCCAAGGTTCGAACCCAAGTCTAAAATTAGCGAACATGAAAATGATGAGTTTTCTAAAAATACAACTTTATCGAGATTTTGTGACTGAATTTGATTTGGACAACGAATCTTATTACCATTCAATATTTTCAGCCCGTTTGGTCCCATAGGGACTCAAAAAACTGCTTCAAAAGTTCGAACACAAATCTGAAATTAGAGTCCATAAAAATCATGAGATTTCTTAAAATACAACGAGATGGAGATTTTGTGACTGAATTTGATTTGGACAACGAATCTTATCACTATTCCATATTTTCAGCCCGTTTGGTCCCATAGAGCCTGAAAAAACTGCTTTCAAAGTTCGAACACAAATCTGAAATTAGCGTCCATAAAAATCATGAGATTTCTTAAAATACAACTAGATTTAAGATAATGTGACTGAATTCGATATGGACTACAAATTTCATCACAATTTTAAAATTTCAGCCCGTTTGGTCCCATAGAGCCTGAAAAAACTGCTTCGAAAAATCGAACCCAAGTCTGAAAATAGCGTCCATAAAAATTATGATTTTTCTAAAAATACATTTTTATGGAGATAATGTGACTGAATTCGATATGGACTGCAAATTTTATCCAAATTCCAAAATTTCAGCCCGTTTGGTCCCATAGAGCCTGAAAAAACTGCTTCCGAGGTTCGAACCCAAGTCTGAAATAAGCGTCCATAAAAAACATGAGTTTTCTAAAAATACAACTTTATCGAGATTTTGTGACTGAATAAGATACGGACTACAAATTTTATCACAATTCCGAAACTTCAGCCCGTTTGGTCCCATAGAGCCTGAAAAAACTGCTTCCAAATTTCTAACCCAAGTCTGAAATGAGCGTACATGAAAATCATGAGTTTTCTAAAAATACAACTTTATAATTATTTTTTGACTGAATTCGATATGGACTAGAAATTTCATCACAATTCCAAAATTTCAGCCCGTTTGGTCCCATAGAGCATGAAAAAACTGCTTCCAAAGTTCGAACACAAATCTGAAATTAGCGTCCATAAAAATCATGAGATTTCTTAAAATACAACAAGATGGAGATTTTGTGACTGAATTAGATATGGACTACAAATTTCATCACAATTCCGAAATTTCAGCCCGTTTGGTCCCATAGAGCCTGAAAAAACCGCTTCCAAATTTCGAACCCAAGTCTGAAATTAGCGTACATGAAAATCATGAGTTTTCCTTAAATACAACTTTATGGAGATTTTGTGACTGAATTCGATATGGACTACAAATTTCACCACTATTCCATAATTTCAGCCCATTTGAGCACATAGAGCCTGAATAAAATGCTTCCAAAGTTCGAACCCAAGTCTGAAATTAGCGTACATGAAAATCATGAGTTTTCTAAAAATACAACTTTATCGAGATTTTGTGATTGAATTTTATGGACTACGAATTTCATCACAATTCCAAAATTTCAGCCCATTTGGTCCCATAGGGCCCGAAAAAACTGCTTCCAAGGTTCGAACCCAAGTCTAAAATTAGCGAACATGAAAATCATGAGTTTTCTAAAAATACAACTTTATCGAGATTTTGTGACTGAATTCTATATGGACTACAAATTTCATCACAATTCCAAAATTTCAGCCCGTTTGGTCCCATAGGGCCCGAAAAAACTGCTTCCAAGGTTCGAACCAAAGTCTGAAATTAGCGAACATGAAAATCATGAGTTTTCTAAAAATACCACTTTATCGAGATTTTGTGACTGAATTTGATTTGGACAACGAATCTTATCACTATTCCATATTTTCAGTCCGTTTGGTCCCATAGAGCCTGAAAAAACTGCTTTCAAAGTTCGAACTCAAATCTGAAATTAGCGTCCATAAAAATCATGAGATTTCTTAAAATACAACTAGATTTAAGATAATGTGACTGAATTCGATATGGACTGCAAATTTTATCCAAATTCCAAAATTTCAGCCCGTTTGGTCCCATAGGGCCTGGAAAACTGCTTCCAAGGTTCGAACCCAAGTCTGAAATTAGCGAACATGAAAATGATGAGTTTTCTAAAAATACAACTTTATCGAGATTTTGTGACTGAATTTGATTTGGACAACGAATCTTATTACTATTCAATATTTTCAGCCCGTTTGGTCCCATAGGGACTCAAAAAACTGCTTCAAAAGTACGAACACAAATCTGAAATTAGCGTCCATAAAAATCATGAGATTTCTTAAAATACAACTAGATGGAGATTTTGTGACTGAATTTGATTTGGACAACGAATCTTATCACTATTCCATATTGTCAGCCCGTTTGGTCCCATAGAGCCTGAAAAAACTGCTTCCAAAGTTCGAACACAAATCTGAAATTAGCGTCCATAAAAATCATGAGATTTCTTAAAATACAACAAGATGGAGATTTCGTGAATGAATTCGATATGGACTTCAAACATCATCACAATTCCGAAATTTCAGCCCGTTTGGTCCCATAGAGCCTGAAAAAACTGCTTCAAAAGTTCGAACCCAAGTCTGAAATTAGCGTACATAAAAATCATGAGTTTTCTAAAAATACAACTTTATAATTATTTTTTGACTGAATTCTATATGGACTACAAATTTCATCACAATTCCAAAATTTCAGCCCGTTTGGTCCCATAGGGCCCGAAAAAACTGCTTCCAAGGTTCGAACCAAAGTCTGAAATTAGCGAACATGAAAATCATGAGTTTTCTAAAAATACCACTTTATCGAGATTTTGTGACTGAATTTGATTTGGACAACGAATCTTATTACTATTCAATATTTTCAGCCCGTTTGGTCCCATAGGGACTCAAAAAACTGCTTCAAAAGTTCGAACACAAATCTGAAATTAGCGTCCATAAAAATCATGAGATTTCTTAAAATACAACTAGATGGAGATTTTGTGACTGAATTTGATTTGGACAACGAATCTTATCACTATTCCATATTTTCAGTCCGTTTGGTCCCATAGAGCCTGAAAAAACTGCTTTCAAAGTTCGAACACAAATCTGAAATTAGCGTCCATAAAAAACATGAGATTTCTTAAAATACAACTAGATTTAAGATAATGTGACTGAATTCGATATGGACTGCAAATTTTATCCAAATTCCAAAATTTCAGCCCGTTTGGTCCCATAGAGCCTGAAAAAACTGCTTCCGAGGTTCGAACCCAAGTCTGAAATAATCGTCCATAAAAAACATGATTTTTCAAAAAATAACACTTTATGGAGATTTTGTGACTGAATGGACTACAAATTTCACCACTATTCCATAATTTCAGCCCATTTGAGCACATAGAGCCTGAAAAAAATGCTTCCAAAGTTCGAACACAAATCTGAAATTAGCGTCCATAAAAATCACGAGATTTCTTAAAATACAACTAGATTTAAGGTAATGTGACTGAATTCGATATGGACTACAAATTTCATCACAATTCCAAAATTTCAGCCCGTTTGGTCCCATAGGGCCCGAAAAAACTGCTTCCAAGGGTCGAACCACAGTCCGAAATTAGCGAACATGAAAATCATGAGTTTTCTAAAAATACCACTTTATCGAGATTTCGTGACTGAATTTGATTTGGACAACGAATCTTATCACTATTCCATATTTTCAGCCCGTTTGGTCCCATAGAGCCTGAAGAAACTGCTTCCAAAGTTCGAACACAAATCTGAAATTAGCGTCCATAAAAATCATGAGATTTCTTAAAATACAACTAGATGGAGATTTTTTGAATGAATTCGATATGGACTACAAATTTCATCACAATTTTAAAATTTCAGCCCGTTTGGTCCCATAGAGCCTGAAAAACCTGCTTCGAAAAATCGAACCCAAGTCTGAAAATATCGTCCATAAAAATTATGATTTTTCTAAAAATACATTTTTATGGAGATAATGTGACTGAATTCGATATGGACTGCAAATTTTATCCAAATTCCAAAATTTCAGCCCGTTTGGTCCCATAGAGCCTGAAAAAACTGCTTCCGAGGTTCGAACCCAAGTCTGAAATAAGCGTCCATAAAAAACATGAGTTTTCTAAAAATACAACTTTATCGAGATTTTGTGACTGAATAAGATACGGACTACAAATTTTATCACAATTCCGAAACTTCAGCCCGTTTGGTCCCATAGAGCCTGAAAAAACTGCTTCCAAATTTTGAACCCAAGTCTGAAATGAGCGTACATGAAAATCATGAGTTTTCTTAAAATACAACTTTATCGAGATTTTGTGACTGAATTAGATATGGACTACAAATTTCATCACAATTCCGAAATTTCAGCCCGTTTGGTCCCATAGAGCCTGAAAAAACCGCTTCCAAATTTCGAACCCAAGTCTGAAATTAGCGTACATGAAAATCATGAGTTTTCCTTAAATACAACAAGATGGAGATTTCGTGAATGAATTCGATATGGACTACAAATTTCATCACAATTCCTAAATTTCAGCCCGTTTGGTCCCATAGGGCCTGGAAAACTGCTTAAAAAGTTCGAACCTAAGTCTGAAATAAACGTCAATCAAAAACATCATTTTTCTAAAAATACAACTTTTGATTATTTGATTATTCGATTATTTGACTGAATTCGATTAAGACAACGACTCTCATCACTATTCCATAATTTCAGCCCGTTTGGTCCCATAGGGCCAGATAAATTTGCTTCCAAGGTTCGACCCCAAGTCTGAAATTAGCGTCCATAAAAATCAGGATTTTTCTTAAAGTACCACTTGATGCAGATTTTGTGACTCATCACTATTCCAAAATTTCCGCCCGTTTGGTCCCATAGGGCCTGAAAAACTTCTTCCATAGTTCGAACCCAAGTCTGAAATCAGCGTTCATTAAAATTATGATTTTGCTAAAAATACAACTTGTAATGATACGCCCTTTCTACTTCAAACTTTTCCTTCTCTTCTTTCTACGATAAATTTCTTTAAAGTCCCATAGGTAACTTTTCCATAAGGCTTTGCATATGTGTTCGCAGGGATGGAAAATTCCTCCCCTGCCGTCTCTACAAGCCTTTGCTCCTCTCTTTATAACACCCCTTCAAGTGTGTACATCCTAGTTTGTTTACGTGACGTACGACCTTGAACGTACTCATTTCACGTGACGGTTCAGTATCAAAAGGCTTCACCGAACGTTGTGTTGGTTTTTTGTTTCTCGGTTTAGAAACCTAGTTATCTATGTATGTGTGGTATCCCTTGGTTCTTTTGAGATAGAGTGAGTTGAATCCATTATCGCTGTGTTTTAAAACCATTTCATAAACCTTATTTTTCTGAAGTCGCCTGCTCTTCAAACTAGCTACGTGATTCTACCTGTCATAGGGTAATGTGAGTATAATAAAGTGTTAGATTTTATATATGTGATATACATACGATAAATTTATGGTGTAAGTTGTCGGCGCCATCCATGTATATATTTTAGGAGGGGAGGGAGAGGAAAGGAAATGAATTTTTTTCAAGCTAAGATTGACTCCTTCTCTTACCAAACAAAACTGATGGATGATGATTTGAGCAAGGCGATCGATATCTGCGTGTCTGGATATCACAACCGGCCGGGTCTCCCCTTGTTCCAAATCGGCAACCGTCACGCCAGAATAAAGAAAACCAGGTCTCATCACCAATTTCAGAATTGCTCCAATCTCATACACCTCCAGGAAAATCTACTTTACTGAGTGTAGAAGGGGAAAACCATGACATCCCTTGTCACGAATCTAGTCGCGAAAATGTGACACGCAAGGTCCTAAGTTACGTGTCACCTCTAGAGAACGTGGTAACTCCCACGCCGTCGGGGATTTACATCCCTTTCTAGGTCAATACATAGATAACACACGACGATCTTGTCGACATTTAGCCTGCTTTTTAACGATAGGTTGTGTGCCTACCCATTCAGCCAATTATCATGTGAGATATATGTAAGGTCTACTCGAAATGCCAAATTTAGGATGAGGACTGTCTGTATTTTAATATTCGGTTCTAGTAATTATTTTATGAGGTTACTAGCATCCTTGTGTATTAGGTATGGGTAACTCCTACTGAATACCTATCCTCTCAGGTAGGTATAAACGGATAATTGGTTTGATTTTTGCATTTAATTTAAAGAGGCTGCCTACCTCTCGAAAGGTACCTGTTGAGAAAAGTTGTTCGGTTGGTAGTTTTATTTCGGAGATTACCATCTCCCTCTTCCGACTTTAGATTTGTTTTTGTGCATCCCAATTCGTAACTTAGAAAGTCAAACAATAGATGAAAAGTATTAAATTAGAAAAGTCAAATAACAGACGAAAGATATTCATTTTGTTCTATCTGGTTGCATCCGATCGCTTTCTATTTGGGCGGTCATACGCTAGCAAAACTCCCCCCTTTGACTGACTGTACACCGCGCCTCGGCCTATATATGAAAAGGTCATCGGCCCGTCTCCCTTTTCCAGCTGGTAGATAGTCTGATTGACACATTCCCTTTCGAAACATTATTTGGACGACAGGGGTTGTAAACTTGGATGCTGTATCCGTCCTTTAAAGGGGACTTCTGTTGTTTAATAAATAATATAAAAAAACTCACCCTGTTAGTCACCTCCAAATCCTAGTGTGAAGCTTACCTGGTTACACACTATATAGCTAAATCAGTTTAATTTTCGGTCTCCTCCCTACCGGCATTCCATTACATTAATCATTTTCTCCTTTTAAGTCCTTGTAATTTGTTCCATTTTGGTCCCCTCCCTACGACTTTAAAAGGGTAATTAAATATTCCTGTAAATAAAATTGTACCTCCCTAATCTGTCAGGATTCGAACCCACAGTTAATGATATATTTGTTTCTCTGGTTTTCGGTCTCCGTGGATAAATGCCATCTCGCCAAATCAATAACCTAGCCCGATTAAACACTTCCCGCCTTTAAGTACGTTCACTCTGTTTTAAAAACGCAATCATTATTTTTATTATTTTCATGTTTTTAAGACAAGCAATCTAGTTCGAACTGTATACGAAATCACGTTTAAATCAACACAACTTTATAACACAATCGCGATTGCCCAACACCTGGCGCCCCTGAGGTGGGTTTTTACAAAACGGCGCTCTACAAATTATCCAATTATTATTATTGTCATTATTATTAATTGTTTTCTCACTGAGTCCAACCACTTTCACTTCACACAAAAACCGTTCCAATAATATTTCACTTTAATTCAAAAACCAACAAAGCTTTCTAACGCCATCTGAATTCACTAATTCACTGCAATTTCAAACAACACTTCTCATTTGTATCGATTTCACGGAGCTGTCAACGTACTCAAGTTCAAAACCTCACTGCCTGTACCTGCGCCCTGTCCCGTGTGAATGTGTTTACTCCAGGCCTGTCTGTCAATAAATCTTCCGTCGTTGTCTAAACAAAAAAATTTTTTTGAGCACGTTCGTTTATTATTTATCGTTTATTTATTTTCGTGATTATTCAAACCATCACAAACTTTATGGCGATTATTTGATAGAATTCCATTTGGACAACGACTCTCATCACTATTCCGAAATTTCAGCCCGTTTGGTTCCGAAGGGCCTAAAAAATCTGCTTCCATAGTTCGAACCCAAGTCTGAAATTAGCGCCCATTAAAATCATGATTTTTCTTAAAATACAACTTGATAGAGATTATTTGACTGAATTCGATTAAGACAACTATTCTCATCACTATTCCATAATTTCAGCCCGTTTGGTCCCATACGGCCAGATAAAACTGCTTCTAAGGTTCGAACCCAAGTTTGAAATAAGCGTCCATAAAAAACATAATTTTCCTAAAAATAACACTTGATGGAGATTTTATGACTGAATTCGATATGGACTACAAATTTCATCACAATTCCAAAATTTCAGCCAGTTTGGTCCCATAGGGCCTGAAAAAACTGCTTCCAAGGTTCGAACCCAAGTCTAAAATTAGCGAACATGAAAATCATGAGTTTTCTAAAAATACAACTTTATCGAGATTTTGTGACTGAATTCGATATGGACTACAAATTTTATCACAATTCCAAAATTTCAGCCCGTTTGGTCCCATAGAGCCTGAAAAAACTGCTTCCAAAGTTCGAACACAAATCTGAAATTAGCGTCCATAAAAATCATGAGATTTCTTAAAATACAACAAGATGGAGATTTTGTGAATGAATTCGATATGGACTACAAATTTCATCACAATTCCGAAATTTCAGCCCGTTTGGTCCCATAGAGCCTGAAAAAACTGCTTCAAAAGTTCGAACCCAAGTCTGAAATTAGCGTACATAAAAATCATGAGTTTTCTAAAAATACATTTTTATCATTATTTTTTGACTGAATTCGATATGGACTACAAATTTCATCACAATTCCAAAATTTCAGCCCGTTTGGTCCCATAGGGCCTGGAAAACTGCTTCCAAAGTTCGAACCCAAGTTTGAAATAAACGTCAGTAAAAAACACCATTTTTCTAAAACTACAACATTATGCAGATTTTGTGACTGAATTAGATTTGGACAACGACACTTATCACTAATCCATACTTTCAGCCTGTTTGGTCCCATAGAGCCTGAAAAAACTGCTTCCAAAGTTCGAACACAAATCTGAAATTAGCGTCCATAAAAATCACGAGATTTCTTAAAATACAACTAGATTTAAGATAATGTGACTGAATTCGATATGGACTACAAATTTCATCACAATTCCAAAATTTCAGCCCGTTTGGTCCCATAGGGCCCGAAAAAACTGCTTCCAAGGGTCGAACCACAGTCTGAAATTAGCGAACATGAAAATCATGAGTTTTCTAAAAATACCACTTTATCGAGATTTCGTGACTGAATTTGATTTGGACAACGAATCTTATCACTATTCCATATTTTCAGCCCGTTTGGTCCCATAGAGCCTGAAAAAACTGCTTCCAAAGTTCGAACACAAATCTGAAATTAGCGTCCATAAAAATCATGAGATTTCTTAAAATACAACAAGATGGAGATTTTTTGAATGAATTCGATATGGACTACAAATTTCATCACAATTTTAAAATTTCAGCCCGTTTGGTCCCATAGAGCCTGAAAAAACTGCTTCGAAAAATCGAACCCAAGTCTGAAAATAGCGTCCATAAAAATTATGATTTTTCTAAAAATACATTTTTATGGAGATAATGTGACTGAATTCGATATGGACTGCAAATTTTATCCAAATTCCAAAATTTCAGCCCGTTTGGTCCCATAGAGCCTGAAAAAACTGCTTCCGAGGTTCGAACCCAAGTCTGAAATAATCGTCCATAAAAAACATGATTTTTCTAAAAATACAACTTAATGAGGATTTTAGGACTGAATTCGATATGGACTACAAATTTCATCACAATTCCTAAATTTCAGCCCGTTTGGTCCCATAGGGCCTGGAAAACTGCTTAGAAAGTTCGAACCCAAGTTTGAAATAAACGTCAGTACAGAACATAATTTTTCTAAAAATACAACTTTATTGAGATTATTTGACTGAATTCGATTAAGACAACGACTCTCATCACTATTTCAAAATTTCAGCCCGTTTGGTCCCATAAGGCCTGGAAAACTGCTTCCAAAGTTCGAACCCAAGTCTGAAATAAACGTCAGTAAAGAACATCATTTTTCTAAAAATACAACTTTATACAGATTATTTGACTGAATTCGATTGAGACAACGACTCTCATCACTCTTCCATAATTTCAGCCCGTTTGGTCCCATAGGGCCAGATAAATTTGCTCTCAAGGTTCTAACCCAAGTCTGAAATTAGCGTCCATTAAAATCTTTATTTTTTTTAAAATACAATTTTATGGAGATTATTTGAGCGAATTCGATTTGGACAACGGCTCTCATCACAATTCCAAAATTTCAGCCCGTGTGGTCCCATAAAGCCTGGAAAACTGCTTCCAAAGTTCGAACCCAAGTCTGAAATAAACTTCAGTAAAAAACATCATTTTTCTAAAAATACAACTTTATACAGATTATTTGACTGAATTCGATTAAGACAACGACTCTCATCACTCTTCCATAATTTCAGCCCGTTTGGTCCCATAGGGCCAGATAAATTTGCTCTCAAGGTTCTAACCCAAGTCTGAAATTAGCGTCCATTAAAATCTTTATTTTTTTTAAAATACAATTTTATGGAGATTATTTGAGCGAATTCGATTTGGACAACGGCTCTCATCACAATTCCAAAATTTCAGCCCGTGTGGTCCCATAAAGCCTGGAAAACTGCTTCCAAAGTTCGAACCCAAGTCTGAAATAAACTTCAGTAAAAAACATCATTTTTCTAAAAATACAACTTTATACAGATTATTTGACTGAATTCGATTAAGACAACGACTCTCATCACTCTTCCATAATTTCAGCCCGTTCGGTCCCATAGGGCCAGATAAATTTGCTTCCAAGATTCGAACCCAAGTCTGAAATTAGCTTCCATAAAAATCAGGATTTTTCTTAAAATACTACTTTATGCAGATTTTGTGACTCATCACTATCCCAAAATTTCAGCCCGTTTGGTCCCTGACCGCCTGAAAAAACTGCGTCCAAAGTTCGAACCCAAGTCTTAAATAAGCGTTCATCACTATTCCAAAATTTCCGCCCGTTCGGTCCCATAGGGCCAGATAAAACTGCTTCCAAGATTCGATCCCGAGTATGAAATAAGCGTCCAGAAAAAACATTAATTATTCTAAAAATACAAATTTATGAGGATTTAAGGACTGAATTCGATATGGACTAGAAATTTCATCACAATTCCAAAATTTCAGCCCGTTTGGTCCCATAGGGCCTGAAAAAACTGCTTCCAAAGTTCGAACCCAAGTCTGAAATTAGCGTCGATAAAAATCTTTATTTTTCCAACTATACAATTTTATGGAGATTATTTGACAGAATTCGATTTTGACAACGACTCTCAACGCTATTCCAAAATTTAAGCCCGTTTGGTCCCATAGGGCCTGAAAAACCTGCTTCCAAATTTCGAACCCAAGTCTGAAATGAACGACCATAAAAATCATGATTTTTCTAAAAATACATTTTAATGGAGATTTTGTTACTGAATTCGATATGGAATACAAATTTCATCACAATTCTAAAATTTCAGCCAGTCTGGTCCCATAGAGCCTGGAAAACTGCTTTCAACGTTCGAACCCATGTCTGAATTAGCGTACATAAAAATCATGAGTTATCTTAAAATACTACTTTATGGAGATTTTGTGACTGAATTTGATTTGGACAACAAATTTCATCACTATTCCATATTTTCAGCCTGTTTGGTCCCATAGAGCCTGAAAAAACAGCTTCCAAAGTTCGAACCCAAGTCTGAAATTAGCGTTCATAAAAATCATGATTTTTCTAAAAATACAACTTAATGGAGATTTTGTTACTGAATTCGATATGGACTACAAATTTCATCTTAATTCCAAAATTTCAGCCCGTTTGGTCCAATAAGTCCTGAAAAAAGTGCTTCCAAAGTTCGAACCCAAGTCTGAAATTTGCGTCGATAAAAATCTTTATTTTTCTAATAATACAATTTAACTAACTAACTAACTAACCATCACGCCGTTTCCCCGCAGGGGTAGGCAGAGAGGACGGACCGCCAAACAACTCGGTCTTGGCACACACTCCTTGCCTCATTCACATTCATACATCGTCTCATACATACTCTTCTATTATTCTGACTCTTGACATGGCCCGACTCGAGTATCTGATTCACTTGATCGTGCCATGTCTTCCTCGGGCGTTTTCGACTTCTGCTACCATTCACATTTGCATCATATATCCTCCTTACACTCCTATCTTCGCTCATTCGCTCTACATGCCCAAACCATCTAAGCGTCCCTTTCTTAATCTTACTCATTACGCTTACATCAGCCTTGCACTCTTTGCGGATCTCCACATTCCTCACACGATCAAACATGGTTTTACCACACATACGCCTCAGGGATCTCATTTCAACAGCATTTAATCTACTTTCATCCTTTCTTTGCCAGTTCCATGCCTCACTTCCATACATCAAGGTAGGTACCAGCACTCCGTTGTGGACTGCTAACTTCGCTTCTTTGGACAATTTTTTGTTAGCGCCTACGGCGTTTAGTCCTCCATTAACGGAATTACCTGCATTTACCCTTCTTTCGATATCTCTGTCAGCCTTCCCATCTCTCGTAAACATACTTCCTAAATACACAAACTCATCCACCTGCTCCAAGTATTCCCCATTCACAATTATATTGCACACTGTTTTCGTACTCTCTCTTTCAAACACCATTACTTTAGACTTACTTACATTCATCATTAACTCATTCTTCATGCATACTTCGTTCATCCTAGACACGAGAGACTGTAGATCATCTATACTATTAGCATCATAGTACAATTTCATGGAGATTATTTGACAGAATTCGATTTTGACAACGACTCTCATCACTATTCCAAAATTAAAGCCCGTGTGGTCCCATAGTGCCTGAAAAACCTGCTTCCAAATTTCGAACCCAAGTCTGAAATAAGCGTCCATAAAAATCATGATTTTTCTTAAAATTCAACACTATGCAGATTTTGTGACTGAATTTGATTTGGACAACGACACTAATCACTCATCCATACTTTCAGCCCGTTTGGTCCCATAGAGCTTCCAAAAACTGCTTCAAAAGTTCGAACCCAAGTCTGAAATTAGCGTACATAAAAATCATGAGTTTTCTAAAAATACAACTTTATCATGATTTTTTGACTGAATTCGATATGGACTACAAATTTCATCACAATTCCAAAATTTCAGCCCGTTTGGTCCCATAGGGCCTGGAAAACTGCTTCCAAAGTTCGAACCCAAGTCTGAAATAAACGTCAGTAAAAAACACCATTTTTCTAAAACTACAACATTATGCAGATTTTGTGACTGAATTAGATTTGGACAACGACACTTATCACTAATCCATACTTTCAGCCCGTTTGGTCCCATAGAGCCTCAAAAAACTGCTTCCAAAGTTCGAACCCAAGTCTGAAATTAGCGTACAAAAAAATCATGAGTTTTCTAAAAATACAACTTTATCATGATTTTTTGACTGAATTCGATATGGACTACAAATTTCATCACAATTCCAAAATTTCAGCCCGTTTGGTCCCATAGGGCCTGGAAAACTGCTTCCAAAGTTCGAACCCAAGTCTGAAATAAACGTCAGTAAAAAACACCATTTTTCTAAAACTACAACATTATGCAGATTTTGTGACTGAATTAGATTTGGACAACGACACTTATCACTAATCCATACTTTCAGCCCGTTTGGTCCCATAGAGCCTCAAAAAACTGCTTCCAAAGTTCGAACCCAAGTCTGAAATTAGCGTACATAAAAATCATGAGTTTTTTAAAAATACAACTTTATCGAGATTTTTTGACTGAATTCGATATGGACTACAAATTTCATCACAATTCCTAAATTTCAGCCCGTTTGGTCCCATAGGGCCTGGAAAACTGCTTAAAAAGTTCGAACCTAAGTCTGAAATAAACGTCAATCAAAAACATCATTTTTCTAAAAATACAACTTTTGATTATTTGATTATTCGATTATTTGACTGAATTCGATTAAGACAACGACTCTCATCACTATTCCATAATTTCAGCCCGTTTGGTCCCATAGGGCCAGATAAATTTGCTTCCAAGGTTCGACCCCAAGTCTGAAATTAGCGTCCATAAAAATCAGGATTTTTCTTAAAATACCACTTGATGCAGATTTTGTTACTCATCACTATTCCAAAATTTCCGCCCGTTTGGTCCCATAGGGCCTGAAAAACTTCTTCCATAGTTCGAACCCAAGTCTGAAATCAGCGTTCATTAAAATTATGATTTTGCTAAAAATACAACTTGTAATGATACGCCCTTTCTACTTCAAACTTTTCCTTCTCTTCTTTCTACGATAAATTTCTTTAAAGTCCCATAGGTAACTTTTCCATAAGGCTTTGCATATGTGTTCGCAGGGATGGAAAATTCCTCCCCTGCCGTCTCTACAAGCCTTTGCTCCTCTCTTTATAACACCCCTTCAAGTGTGTACATCCTAGTTTGTTTACGTGACGTACGACCTTGAACGTACTCATTTCACGTGACGGTTCAGTATCAAAAGGCTTCACCGAACGTTGTGTTGGTTTTTTGTTTCTCGGTTTAGAAACCTAGTTATCTATGTATGTGTGGTATCCCTTGGTTCTTTTGAGATAGAGTGAGTTGAATCCATTATCGCTGTGTTTTAAAACCATTTCATAAACCTTATTTTTCTGAAGTCGCCTGCTCTTCAAACTAGCTACGTGATTCTACCTGTCATAGGGTAATGTGAGTATAATAAAGTGTTAGATTTTATATATGTGATATACATACGATAAATTTATGGTGTAAGTTGTCGGCGCCATCCATGTATATATTTTAGGAGGGGAGGGAGAGGAAAGGAAATGAATTTTTTTCAAGCTAAGATTGACTCCTTCTCTTACCAAACAAAACTGATGGATGATGATTTGAGCAAGGCGATCGATATCTGCGTGTCTGGATATCACAACCGGCCGGGTCTCCCCTTGTTCCAAATCGGCAACCGTCACGCCAGAATAAAGAAAACCAGGTCTCATCACCAATTTCAGAATTGCTCCAATCTCATACACCTCCAGGAAAATCTACTTTACTGAGTGTAGAAGGGGAAAACCATGACATCCCTTGTCACGAATCTAGTCGCGAAAATGTGACACGCAAGGTCCTAAGTTACGTGTCACCTCTAGAGAACGTGGTAACTCCCACGCCGTCGGGGATTTACATCCCTTTCTAGGTCAATACATAGATAACACACGACGATCTTGTCGACATTTAGCCTGCTTTTTAACGATAGGTTGTGTGCCTACCCATTCAGCCAATTATCATGTGAGATATATGTAAGGTCTACTCGAAATGCCAAATTTAGGATGAGGACTGTCTGTATTTTAATATTCGGTTCTAGTAATTATTTTATGAGGTTTCTAGCATCCTTGTGTATTAGGTATGGGTAACTCCTACTGAATTCCTATCCTCTCAGGTAGGTATAAACGGATAATTGGTTTGATTTTTGCATTTAATTTAAAGAGGCTGCCTACCTCTCGAAAGGTACCTGTTGAGAAAAGTTGTTCGGTTGGTAGTTTTATTTCGGAGATTACCATCTCCCTCTTCCGACTTTAGATTTGTTTTTGTGCATCCCAATTCGTAACTTAGAAAGTCAAACAATAGATGAAAAGTATTAAATTAGAAAAGTCAAATAACAGACGAAAGATATTCATTTTGTTCTATCTGGTTGCATCCGATCGCTTTCTATTTGGGCGGTCATACGCTAGCAAAACTCCCCCCTTTGACTGACTGTACACCGCGCCTCGGCCTATATATGAAAAGGTCATCGGCCCGTCTCCCTTTTCCAGCTGGTAGATAGTCTGATTGACACATTCCCTTTCGAAACATTATTTGGACGACAGGGGTTGTAAACTTGGATGCTGTATCCGTCCTTTAAAGGGGACTTCTGTTGTTTAATAAATAATATAAAAAAACTCACCCTGTTAGTCACCTCCAAATCCTAGTGTGAAGCTTACCTGGTTACACACTATATAGCTAAATCAGTTTAATTTTCGGTCTCCTCCCTACCGGCATTCCATTACATTAATCATTTTCTCCTTTTAAGTCCTTGTAATTTGTTCCATTTTGGTCCCCTCCCTACGACTTTAAAAGGGTAATTAAATATTCCTGTAAATAAAATTGTACCTCCCTAATCTGTCAGGATTCGAACCCACAGTTAATGATATATTTGTTTCTCTGGTTTTCGGTCTTCGTGGATAAATGCCATCTCGCCAAATCAATAACCTAGCCCGATTAAACACTTCCCGCCTTTAAGTACGTTCACTCTGTTTTAAAAACGCAATCATTATTTTTATGATTTTCATGTTTTTAAGACAAGCAATCTAGTTCGAACTGTATACGAAATCACGTTTAAATCAACACAACTTTATAACACAATCGCGATTGCACAACACCTGGCGCCCCTGAGGTGGGTTTTTACAAAACGGCGCTCTACAAATTATCCAATGATTATTATTGTCATTATTATTAATTGTTTTCTCACTGAGTCCAACCACTTTCACTTCACACAAAAACCGTTCCAATAATATTTCACTTTAATTCAAAAACCAACAAAGCTTTCTAACGCCATCTGAATTCACTAATTCACTGCAATTTCAAACAACACTTCTCATTTGTATCGATTTCACGGAGCTGTCAACGTACTCAAGTTCAAAACCTCACTGCCTGTACCTGTTCCCTGTCCCGTGTGAATGTGTTTACTCCAGGCCTGTCTGTCAATAAATCTTCCGTCGTTGTCTAAACAAAAAAAATTTTTTGAGCACGTTCGTTTATTATTTATCGTTTATTTATTTTCGTGATTATTCAAACCATCACAAACTTTATGGCGATTATTTGATAGAATTCCATTTGGACAACGACTCTCATCACTATTCCAAAATTTCAGCCCGTTTGGTTCCGTAGGGCCTGAAAAATCTGCTTCCATAGTTCGAACCCAAGTCTGAAATTAGCGCCCATTAAAATCATGATTTTTCTTAAAATACAACTTGATAGAGATTATTTGACTGAATTCGATTAAGACAACTATTCTCATCACTATTCCATAATTTCAGCCCGTTTGGTCCCATACGGCCAGATAAAACTGCTTCCAAGGTTCGAACCCGAGTCTGAAATAAGCGTCCAGAAAAAACATAAATTATTCTAAAAATACCAATATATGAGGATTTTAGGACTAAATTCGATATGGACTACAAATTTCATCACAATTCCAAAATTTCAGCCCGTTTGGTCCCATAGGGCCTGAAAAAACTGCTTCCAAAGTTCGAACCCAAGTCTGAAATTAGCGTCCATTAAAATCTTTATTTTTTCTTAAATACAATTTTATGGAGATTATTTGAGCGAATTCGATTTGGACAACGACTCTCATCAATATTCCAAAATTTCCGCCCGTTTGGTCCCATAGAGCCTGAAAAACTGCTTCCATAGTACGAACCCAAGTCTGAAATTAGCGTCCATTGAAATCTTTATTATTTTTTAAACACAATTTTATGGAGATTATTTGAGCGAATTCGATTTGGACAACGACTCTCATCAATATTCCAAAATTAAAGCCCGTTTGGTCCCATAGGTCCTGAAAAAACTGCTTCCAAAGTTCGAACCCGAGTCTGAAATAAGCGTTAAAAAAAAAAATGATTTTTCTAAAAATTCAACTTAATGAGGATTTTAGGACTGAATTCGATATGGACTACAAATTTCATCACAATTCCTAAATTTCAGCCCGTTTGGTCCCATAGGGCCTGGAAAACTGCTTAGAAAGTTCGATCCCAAGTCTGAAATAAACGTCAGTCAAAAACATCATTTTTCTAAAAATACAACTTTATAGAGATTATTTGACTGAATTCGATTAAGACAACGATTCTCATCACTATTCCAAAATTTCAGCCCGTTTGGTCCCATAAGGCCAGATAAATTTTCTCTCAAGGTTCGAACCCAAGTCTGAAATTAGCGTCCATTAAAATCTTTATTTTTTTTTAAATACAATTTTATGGAGATTATTTGAGCGAATTCGATTTGGACAACGACTCTAATCACAATTCCAAAATTTCAGCCCGTTTGGTCCCATAAGGCCTGGAAAACTGCTTCCAAAGTTCGAACCCAAGTCTGAAATAAACGTCAGTAAAAAACATCATTTTTCTAAAAATACAACTTTATACAGATTATTTGACTGAATTCGATTAAGACAACGACTCTCATCACTCTTCCATAATTTCAGCCCGTTTGGTCCCATAGGGCCAGATAAATTTGCTCTCAAGGTTCGAACCCAAGTCTGAAATTAGCTTCCATAAAAGTCAGGATTTTTCTTAAAATACAACTTTATGCAGATTTTGTGACTCATCACTATTCCAAAATTTCAGCCCGTTTGGTCCCTGACAGCCTGAAAAAACTGCGTCCAAAGTTCGAACCCAAGTCTAAAATTAGCGTTCATTAAAATTATGATTTTGCTAAAAATACAATTTTATGGTGATTATTTGATAGAATTCCATTTGGACAACGACTCTCATCACTATTCCAAAATTTCAGCCCGTTTGGTTCCGTAGGGCCTGAAAAATCTGCTTCCATAGTTCGAACCCAAGTCTGAAATTAGCGCCCATTAAAATCATGATTTTTCTTAAAATACAACTTGATAGAGATTATTTGACTGAATTCGATTAAGACAACTATTCTCATCACTATTCCATAATTTCAGCCCGTTTGGTCCCATACGGCCAGATAAAACTGCTTCCAAGGTTCGAACCCGAGTCTGAAATAAGCGTCCAGAAAAAACATAAATTATTCTAAAAATACCAATATATGAGGATTTTAGGACTAAATTCGATATGGACTACAAATTTCATCACAATTCCAAAATTTCAGCCCGTTTGGTCCCATAGGGCCTGAAAAAACTGCTTCCAAAGTTCGAACCCAAGTCTGAAATTAGCGTCCATTAAAATCTTTATTTTTTCTTAAATACAATTTTATAGAGATTATTTGAGCGAATTCGATTTGGACAACGACTCTCATCAATATTCCAAAATTTCCGCCCGTTTGGTCCCATAGAGCCTGAAAAACTGCTTCCATAGTACGAACCCAAGTCTGAAATTAGCGTCCATTAAAATCTTTATTATTTTTTAAATACAATTTTATGGAGATTATTTGAGCGAATTCGATTTGGACAACGACTCTCATCAATATTCCAAAATTAAAGCCCGTTTGGTCCCATAGGTCCTGAAAAAACTGCTTCCAAAGTTCGAACCCGAGTCTGAAAAAAGCGTTAAAAAAAAAAATGATTTTTCTAAAAATTCAACTTAATGAGGATTTTAGGACTGAATTCGATATGGACTACAAATTTCATCACAATTCCTAAATTTCAGCCCGTTTGGTCCCATAGGGCCTGGAAAACTGCTTAGAAAGTTCGAACCCAAGTCTGAAATAAAGGTCAGTCAAAAACATCATTTTTCTAAAAATACAACTTTATAGAGATTATTTGACTGTATTCGATTAAGACAACGACTCCCATCACTATTCCAAAATTTCATCCCGTTTGGTCCCATAAGGCCTGGAAAACTGCTTCCAAAGTTCGAACCCAAGTCTGAAATAAACGTCAGTAAAGAACATCATTTTTCTAAAAATACAACTTTATACAGATTATTTGACTGAATTCGATTAAGACAACGACTCTCATCACTCTTCCATAATTTCAGCCCGTTTGGTCCCATAGGGCCAGATAAATTTGCTCTCAAGGTTCGAACCCAAGTCCGAAATTAGCGTCCATTAAAATCTTTATTTTTTTTAAAATACAATTTTATGGAGATTATTTGAGCGAATTCGATTTGGACAACGACTCTCATCACAATTCCAAAATTTCAGCCCGTTTGGTCCCATAAGGCCTGGAAAACTGCTTCCAAAGTTCGAACCCAAGTCTGAAATAAACGTCAGTAAAGAACATCATTTTTCTAAAAATACAACTTTATACAGATTATTTGACTGAATTCGATTAAGACAACGACTCTCATCACTCTTCCATAATTTCAGCCCGTTTGGTCCCATAGGGCCAGATAAATTTGCTCTAAAGGTTCGAACCCAAGTCTGAAATTAGCTTCCATAAAAATCAGGATTTTTCTTAAAATACAACTTTATGCAGATTTTGTGACTCTTCACTATCCCAAAATTTCAGCCCGTTTGGTCCCTGACCGCCTGAAAAAACTGCGTCCAAAGTTCGAACCCAAGTCTAAAATTAGCGTTCATCTTTATTCCAAAATTTCCGCCCGTTTGGTTCCGTAGGGCCTGAAAAATCTGCTTCCATAGTTCGAACCCAAGTCTGAAATTAGCGCCCATTAAAATCATGATTTTTCTTAAAATACAACTTGATAGAGATTATTTGACTGAATTCGATTAAGAAAACTATTCTCATCACTATTCCATAATTTCAGCCCGTTTGGTCCCATACGGCCAGATAAAACTGCTACCAAGGTTCGAACCCGATTCTGAAATAAGCGTCTAGAAAAAACATAAATTATTCTAAAAATACCAATATATGAGGATTATAGGACTGAATTCAATATGGACTACAAATTTCATCACAATTCCAAAATTTCAACCCGTTTGGTCCCATAGGGCCTGAAAAAACTGCTTCCAAAGTTCGAACCCAAGTCTGAAATTAGCGTCGATAAAAATCTTTATTTTTCCAATAAAACAATTTTATGGAGATTATTTGACAGAATTCGATTTTGACAACGACTCTCATCGCTATTCCAAAATTTAAGCCCGTTTGGTCCCATAGGGCCTGAAAAACCTGCTTCCAAATTTCGAACCCAAGTCTAAATGAGCGTCCATAAAAATCATGATTTTTCTAAAAATACATTTTTATGGAGATTTTGTTACTGAATTCGATATGGACTACAAATTTCATCACAATTCTTAAATTTCAGCCAGTTTGGTCCCATAGAGCCTGTAAAAACTGCTTCCAACGTTCGAACCCATGTCTGAATTAGCGTACATAAAAATCATGATTTTTCTAAAAATACAACTTTATGGAGATTTTGTTACTGAATTCGATATGGACTACAAATTTCATCTTAATTCCAAAATTTCAGCCCGTTTGGTCCAATAAGGTCTGAAAAAAGTGCTTCCAAAGTTCGAACCCAAGTCTGAAATTAGCGTCGATAAAAATCTTTATTTTTCTAATAATACAATTTCATGGAGATTATTTGACAGAATTCGATTTTGACAACGACTCTCATCACTATTCCAAAATTAAAGCCCGTGTGGTCCCATAGTGCCTGAAAAACCTGCTTCCAAATTTCGAACCCAAGTCTGAAATAAGCGTCCATAAAAATCATGATTTTTCTAAAAATACAACATTATGCAGATTTTGTGACTGAATTTGATTTGGACAACGACACTAATCACTCATCCATACTTCCAGCCCGTTTGGTCCCATAGAGCCTCAAAAAACTGCTTCAAAAGTTCGAACCCAAGTCTGAAATTAGCGTACATAAAAATCATTTTTTTTTCTATAAATACAACTTTATCATGATTTTTTGACTGAATTCGATATGGACTACAAATTTCATCACAATTCCAAAATTTCAGCCCGTTTGGTCCCATAGGGCCTGGAAAACTGCTTCCAAAGTTCGAACCCAAGTCTGAAATAAACGTCAGTAAACAACACCATTTTTCTAAAACTACAATATTATGCAGATTGTGTGACTGAATTAGATTTGGACAACGACACTTATCACTAATCCATACTTTCAGTCCGTTTGGTCCCATAGAGCCTCAAAAAACTGCTTCCAAAGTTCGAACCCAAGTCTGAAATAAGCGTACATAAAAATCATGAGATTTTTAAAAATACAACTTTATCGAGATTTTTTGACTGAATTCGATATGGACTACAAATTTCATCACAATTCCTAAATTTCAGCCCGTTTGGTCCCATAGGGCCTGGAAAACTGCTTAAAAAGTTCGAACCCAAGTCTGAAATAAACGTCAGTCAAAAACATCATTTTTCTAAAAATACAACTTTATAAAGATTATTTGACTGAATTCGATTAAGACAACGACTCTAATCACTATTCCATAATTTCAGCCCGTTTGGTCCCATAGGGCCAGATAAATTTGCTTCCAAGGTTCGACCCCAAGTCTGAAATTAGCGTCCATAAAAATCAGGATTTTTCTTAAAATACCACTTGATGCAGATTTTGTGACTCATCACTATTCCGAAATTTCCGCCCGTTTGGTCCCATAGGGCCTGAAAAACTGCTTCCATAGTTCGAACCCAAGTCTGAAATTAGCGTCCATTAAAATCTTTATTTTTTTTTAAATACAATTTTATGGAGATTATTTGAACGAATTCGATTTGGACAACGACTCTCATCAATATTCCAAAATTTAAGCCCGTTTGGTCCCATAGGGCCTGAAAAAACTCTTTCCAAGGTTCGAACCCGAGTCTGAAATAAGCGTTAAAAAAAAAACATGATTTTTCTAAAAATACAACTTAATGAGGATTTTAGGACTGAATTCGATATGGACTACAAATTTCATCACAATTCCTAAATTTCAGCCCGTTTGGTCCCATAGGGCCTGGAAAACTGCTTAGAAAGTTCGATCCCAAGTCTGAAATAAACGTCAGTCAAAAACATCATTTTTCTAAAAATACAACTTTATAGAGATTATTTGACTGAATTCGATTAAGACAACGATTCTCATCACTATTCCAAAATTTCAGCCCATTTGGTCCCATAGGGCCTGAAAAAACTGCTTCCAAAGTTCGAACCCAAGTCTGAAATTAACGTCGATAAAAATCTTTATTTTTTTTCTTATATATAATTTTATGGAGATTTTTTGACTGAATTCGATTTGGACAACGACTCTTTTAACTATTACTAAATTTAAGCCCGTTTGGTCCCATAGAGCCTGAAAAAACAGCTTCCAAAGTTCGAACCCAAGTCTGAAATTTGCGTACATAGAATTCATGAGTTATCTAAAAATACAAGGGTTTTCTGCAATTTTACAGGTTTTACCACAATTTCACACAAAAATAACGTTTTTCTACAAGTTTTGAGGTTTTATGTCGTTTCTACACATTTTGCATGGTTTTCCAATATTTTCCAGTGTTTTTCGACGATTTACAATGTTTTTGACCATTTTCCATGTATTATCACAATTTAACATAAAAATAAGGATTTTCTGCAATTTTACAAGTTTTACCACAATTTCACACAAAAATAACGTTTTTCTACAAGTTTTGAGGTTTTATGACGTTTTTACATATTTTGCATGGTTTTTCAATATTTTCCAGTGTATTTCGACAATTTACGATAATTTAGACTATTTTACTTGTTCTACCACATTTTAACACAAAAATAAAAATTTTTACAATTTTTGAGGGAAAATGACGTTTTTACACATTTTGAATGGTTTTTCAAAATGTGTGTATTTCGACGATTTACGATTTTTAAACCATTTTTCTTGTTTCAGCACAATTTAACAAATAAATAAGGTTTTTCTACCTAATTTCATGTTTTAGCACAATTTTTCACTAAAATAAACGGTTTCATGACGTTTTTACATATTTTGCATGGTTTATCAATATTTTTCATGGTTTTTCAATATTTTTCAGTGTATTTCGACGAATTACGATGTTTGAGACCATTTTTCATGTTTTATCATAATTAAACATGAAAATAAGGCTTTTCTGCAATTTTACAGGTTTTACCACAATTTCACACAAAAATAACGTTTTTCTACAATTTCTGAGGTTTTATGACGTTTTTACACATTTTGCATGGTTTTCCAATATTTTCCAGTGTTTTTCGACGATTTACGATGTTTTTCACCATTTTCCATGTTTAATCACAATTTTACATTAAAATAAGGGTTTTCTGCAATTTTTGCAGGTTTCACCACAATTTCACACAAAAATAACGTTTATCTACAAGTTTTGAGGTTTTATGATGTTTCTACACATTTTGCATGGTTTTTCAATCTTTTCCAGTGTTTTTCGACGAATTACGATGTTTGAGACCATTTTCCATCTTTTATCACAATTTCACACAAAAATAACGTTTTTCTAAAATCTTTCAGGTTTAACGACTATTTTTCACAAAAATTCGGATTTCTTACAATCTTTGAGGTTTTATGACGTTTTTACACATTTTGCATGGTTTTTTAATATTTCCCAGTGTTTTTCGACGATTAACGATGTTTTTGACCATTTTCTATGTTTTATCACAATTTAACATGAAAATAAGGGTTTTTCTGTAATTTTATATGTTTTACCACAATTTCACACAAAAATAACGTTTTTCTACAATTTTTGAGGTTTTATGACGTTTTTACACATTTTGAATGGTTTTTCAATATTTCTCAGTGTATTTCGACGATTTACGATTTTTAAACCATTTTCCTTTTTTCAGCAAAATTTATCAAATAAATAAGGTTTTTCTACCTAATTTCATGTTTTAGCACAATTTGACACTAAAATAAACGGTTTTATGACGTTTTTACACATTTTGCATTTTTTATCAGTGTATTTCGACGAATTACGATGTTGTAACCATTTTTCAAGTTTTATCACAATTTAACATGAAAATAAGGGTTTTCTGCAATTTGACAGGTTTTACCAAAATTTCACACAAAAATAACGTTTTTCTACAAGTTTTCAGGTTTTATGATGTTTTTACATATTTTTCATGGTTTTTCAATATTTTTCAGTGTATTTCGACGAATTACGATGTTTGAGACCATTTTCCATGTTTAATCACAATTTAACATTAAAATAAGGGTTTTCTGCAATTTTACAGGTTTTACCACAATTTCACACAAAAATAACGTTTTTCTACAAGTTTTGAGGTTTAATGACGTTTTTACACACTCTGCATGGTTTTCCAATATTTTCCAGTGTTTTTCGACGATTTACGATGTTTTTCACCATTTTCCATGTTTTATCACAATTAAACATGAAAATAAGGGTTTTTTGCATTTTAACAGGTTTTACCACAATTTCACACAAAAATAAGGTTTTTCTACAATTTTTGAGGTTTTATGACGTTTTTACACATTTTGAATGGTTGTTCAATATTTTTCAGTGTATTTCGACGATTTACGATTTTTAAACCATTTTTCTTTTTTCAGCACAATTTAACAAATAAATAAGGTTTTTCTACCTAATTTCATGTTTTAGCACAATTTTACACTAAAATAAACGGTTTTATGACGTTTTTACTCATTTTGCATGGTTAATCAATATTTTTCATGGTTTTCCAATATTTTTCAGTATATTTCGACGAATTACGATGTTTAAGACCATTTTCCGTGTTTTATCACAATTTAACATGAAAATAAGGGTTTTCTGCAATTTGACAGGTTTTACCACAATTTCACACAAAAATAACGTTTTTCTACAAGTTTTGAGGTTTTATGATGTTTTTACACATTTTGCATGATTTTTCAATATTTTCCAGTGTTTTTCGACGAATTACGACGATGTTTGAAACCATTTTCCATCTTTTATCACAATTTCACACAAAAATAACGTTTTTCTACCATCCCTCAGGTTTACCGACTATTTTTCACAAAACTTCGGATTTCTTACAATCTTTGAGGTTTTATGACGTTTTTACACATTTTGCATGGTTTTTCAATATTTTTCAGTGTTTTTCAACGATTTACGAAGTTTTTGACCATTTTCCATGTTTTATCAAAATTTTACATGAAAATAAGGGTTTTCTGCAATTTTACATGTTTTACCAATATTTCACACAAAAATAACGCTTTTCTACAATTTTTGAGGTTTAATGACGTTTTTACACATTTTGAATGGTTTTTCAATATTTTTCAGTGTATTTCGACGATTTACGATTTTTAAACCATTTTTCTTGTTTCAGCACAATTTAACAAATAAATAAGGTTTTTCTACCTAATTTCATGTTTTAGCACAATTTGACACTAAAAAAAACGGTTTTATGACGTTTTTACACATTTTGCATGGTTTATCAATATTTTTCATGGTTTTTCAATATTTTTCAGTGTATTTCGTCGAATTACGATGTTTGAGACCATTTTCCATGTTTTGTCACAATTTAACATGAAAATAAGGGTTTTCTGCAACTTTACAGGTCTTACCACAATTTCACACAAAAATAACGTTTTTCTACAATTTTTGAGGTTTTATGACGTTTTTACACATTTTGCATGGTTTTTCAATATTTTCCAGTGATTTTCGACGATTTACGATGTTTATGACCATTTTCCATGTTTTATCACAATTTCACACAAAAAAAACGTTTTTCTACAATCGTTCAGGTTTACCGACTATTTTTCACAAAACTTCGGATTTCCTACAATCTTTGAGGTTTTTTGACGTTTTGACACATTTTGCATGGTTTTTCAATATTTTTCAGTGTATTTCGACGATTTACGATGTTTTAGACCATTTAACTTGTTCTACCACATTTTAACACAAAAATAAGGTTTTTTACAATTTTTGAGGTTTTATGACGTTTTTACACATTTTGCACGGTTTTTCAATATTTTTCAGTGTATTTCGACGATTTACGATTTTTAAACCATTTTTCTTGTTTTTGCACAATTTAACAAATAAATAAGGTTTTTCTACCTTTTTTCATGTTTAAGCACAATTTTACATTAAAATAAACGGTTTTATGACGTTTTTACACATTTTGCATGGTTTTTCAATATTTTCCAGTGTTTTTCGACGAATTACGATGTTTGACACCATATTCCATGTTTTATCACAATTTCACACAAAAATAACGTTTTTCTACAATCTTTCAGGTTTACCGACTATTTTTCACAAACTTCGGATTTCCTACAATCTTTGAGGTTTTATGACGTTTTTACACATTTTGCATGGTTTTTCAATATTTTTCAGTGTATTTCGACGATTTACGATTTTTAAACCATTTTTCTTGTTTCAGCACAATTTATCAAATGAATAAGGTTTTTCTACCTAATTTCATGTTTTAGCACAATTTGACACTAAAATAAACGGTTTTATGACGTTTTTACACATTTTGCATTTTTTAATCAATATTTTTCCTGGTTTTTCAATATTTTTCAGTGTATTTCGACGAATTACGATGTTGTAACCATTTTTCAAGTTTTATCCCAATTTAACATAAAAATAAGGGTTTTCTGCAATTTGACAGGTTTTACCAAAATTTCACACAAAAATAACGTTTTTCTACAAGTTTTCAGGTTTTATGATGTTTTTACATATTTTTCATGGTTTTTCAATATTTTTCAGTGTATTTCGACGAATTACGATGTTTGAGACCATTTTCCATGTTTAATCACAATTTAACATTAAAATAAGGGTTTTCTGCAATTTTACAGGTTTTACCACAATTTCACACAAAAATAACGTTTTTCTACAAGTTTTGAGGTTTAATGACGTTTTTACACACTCTGCATGGTTTTCCAATATTTTCCAGTGTTTTTCGACGATTTACGATGTTTTTTACCATTTTCCATGTTTTATCACAATTAAACATGAAAATAAGGGTTTTTTGCATTTTAACAGGTTTTACCACAATTTCACACAAAAATAAGGTTTTTCTACAATTTTTGAGGGATTTATGACGTTTTTACACATTTTGAATGGTTGTTCAATATTTTTCAGTGTATTTCGACGATTTACGATTTTTAAACCATTTTTCTTGTTTCAGCACAATTTAACAAATAAATAAGGTTTTTCTACCTAATTTCATGTTTTAGCACAATTTTACACTAAAATAAACGGTTTTATGACGTTTTTACTCATTTTGCATGGTTAATCAATATTCTTCATGGTTTTCCAATATTTTTCAGTATATTTCGACGAATTACGATGTTTAAGACCATTTTCCATGTTTTATCACAATTTAACATGAAAATAAGGGTTTTCTGCAATTTTACAGGTTTTACCACAATTTTACACAAAAACAACGTTTTTCTACAATTTTTGAGGTTTTATGACGTTTTTACACATTTTGCATGGTTTTTCAATATTTTCCAGTGATTTTCGACGATTTACGATGTTTATGACCATTTTCCATGTTTTATCACAATTTCACACAAAAAAAACGTTTTTCTACAATCGTTCAGGTTTTCCGACTATTTTTCACAAAACTTCGGATTTCCTACAATCTTTGAGGTTTTTTGACGTTTTGACACATTTTGCATGGTTTTTCAATATTTTTCAGTGTATTTCGACGATTTACGATGTTTTAGACCATTTTACTTGTTCCACCACATTTTAACACAAAAATAAGGTTTTTTACAATTTTTGAGGTTTTATGACGTTTTTACACATTTTGCACGGTTTTTCAATATTTTTCAGTGTATTTCGACGATTTACGATTTTTAAACCATTTTTCTTGTTTTTGCACAATTTAACAAATAAATAAGGTTTTTCTACCTTTTTTCATGTTTAAGCACAATTTTACATTAAAATAAACGGTTTTATGACGTTTTTACACATTTTGCATGGTTTTTCAATATTTTCCAGTGTTTTTCGACGAATTACGATGTTTGACACCATATTCCATGTTTTATCACAATTTCACACAAAAATAACGTTTTTCTACAATCTTTCAGGTTTACCGACTATTTTTCACAAACTTCGGATTTCCTACAATCTTTGAGGTTTTATGACGTTTTTACACATTTTGCATGGTTTTTCAATATTTTTCAGTGTATTTCGTCGAATTACGATGTTTGAGACCATTTTCCATGTTTTGTCACAATTTAACATGAAAATAAGGGTTTTCTGCAATTTTACAGGTCTTACCACAATTTCACACAAAAATAACGTTTTTCTACAATTTTTGAGGTTTTATGACGTTTTTAGACATTTTGCATGGTTTTTCAATATTTTCCAGTGATTTTCGACGATTTAAGATGTTTTTGACCATTTTCCATGTTTTATCACAATTTAACATGAAAATAAGGGTTTTCTGCAATTTTACAGGTTTTACCACAATTTTACACAAAAATAACGTTATCTACAATTTTTTAGGTGTTATAACGTTTTTACACATTTTGCACGGTTTTTCAATATTTTCTAGTGTTTTTCGACGAATTACGATTTTTTAACATTTTTTCTTGTTTAAGCACAATTTAACAAAAAAAAGGTTTTTCTACCTTTTTTCATGTTTTAGCACAATTTTACACTAAAATAAACGGTTTTATGACGTTTTTACACATTTTGCATGGTTAATCAATATTTTTCATGGTTTTCCAATATTTTTCAGTATATTTCGACGAATTACGATGTTTAAGACCATTTTCCATGTTTTATCACAATTTAACATGAAAATAAGGGTTTTCTGCAATTTTACAGGTTTTACCACAATTTTACACAAAAACAACGTTTTTCTACAATTTTTGAGGTTTTATGACGTTTTTACACATTTTGCATGGTTTTTCAATATTTTCCAGTGATTTTCGACGATTTACGATGTTTATGACCATTTTCCATGTTTTATCACAATTTCACACAAAAAAAACGTTTTTCTACAATCGTTCAGGTTTTCCGACTATTTTTCACAAAACTTCGGATTTCCTACAATCTTTGAGGTTTTTTGACGTTTTGACACATTTTGCATGGTTTTTCAATATTTTTCAGTGTATTTCGACGATTTACGATGTTTTAGACCATTTTACTTGTTCTACCACATTTTAACACAAAAATAAGGTTTTTTACAATTTTTGAGGTTTTATGACGTTTTTACACATTTTGCACGGTTTTTCAATATTTTTCAGTGTATTTCGACGATTTACGATTTTTAAACCATTTTTCTTGTTTTTGCACAATTTAACAAATAAATAAGGTTTTTCTACCTTTTTTCATGTTTAAGCACAATTTTACATTAAAATAAACGGTTTTATGACGTTTTTACACATTTTGCATGGTTTTTCAATATTTTCCAGTGTTTTTCGACGAATTACGATGTTTGACACCATATTCCATGTTTTATCACAATTTCACACAAAAATAACGTTTTTCTACAATCTTTCAGGTTTACCGACTATTTTTCACAAACTTCGGATTTCCTACAATCTTTGAGGTTTTATGACGTTTTTACACATTTTGCATGGTTTTTCAATATTTTTCAGTGTATTTCGACGATTTACGATTTTTAAACCATTTTTCTTGTTTCAGCACAATTTATCAAATGAATAAGGTTTTTCTACCTAATTTCATGTTTTAGCACAATTTGACACTAAAATAAACGGTTTTATGACGTTTTTACACATTTTGCATTTTTTAATCAATATTTTTCCTGGTTTTTCAATATTTTTCAGTGTATTTCGACGAATTACGATGTTGTAACCATTTTTCAAGTTTTATACCAATTTAACATAAAAATAAGGGTTTTCTGCAATTTGACAGGTTTTACCAAAATTTCACACAAAAATAACGTTTTTCTACAAGTTTTCAGGTTTTATGATGTTTTTACATATTTTTCATGGTTTTTCAATATTTTTCAGTGTATTTCGACGAATTACGATGTTTGAGACCATTTTCCATGTTTAATCACAATTTAACATTAAAATAAGGGTTTTCTGCAATTTTACAGGTTTTACCACAATTTCACACAAAAATAACGTTTTTCTACAAGTTTTGAGGTTTAATGACGTTTTTACACACTCTGCATGGTTTTCCAATATTTTCCAGTGTTTTTCGACGATTTACGATGTTTTTTACCATTTTCCATGTTTTATCACAATTAAACATGAAAATAAGGGTTTTTTGCATTTTAACAGGTTTTACCACAATTTCACACAAAAATAAGGTTTTTCTACAATTTTTGAGGGATTTATGACGTTTTTACACATTTTGAATGGTTGTTCAATATTTTTCAGTGTATTTCGACGATTTACGATTTTTAAACCATTTTTCTTGTTTCAGCACAATTTAACAAATAAATAAGGTTTTTCTACCTAATTTCATGTTTTAGCACAATTTTACACTAAAATAAACGGTTTTATGACGTTTTTACTCATTTTGCATGGTTAATCAATATTCTTCATGGTTTTCCAATATTTTTCAGTATATTTCGACGAATTACGATGTTTAAGACCATTTTCCGTGTTTTATCACAATTTAACATGAAAATAAGGGTTTTCTGCAATTTGACAGGTTTTACCACAATTTCACACAAAAATAACGTTTTTCTACAAGTTTTGAGGTTTTATGATGTTTTTACACATTTTGCATGATTTTTCAATATTTTCCAGTGTTTTTCGACGAATTACGACGATGTTTGAAACCATTTTCCTTCCATCTTTTATCACAATTTCACACAAAAATAACGTTTTTCTACCATCCCTCAGGTTTACCGACTATTTTTCACAAAACTTCGGATTTCTACAATCTTTGAGGTTTTATGACGTTTTTACACATTTTGCATGGTTTTTCAATATTTTTCAGTGTTTTTCAACGATTTACGAAGTTTTTGACCATTTTCCATGTTTTATCAAAATTTTACATGAAAATAAGGGTTTTCTGCAATTTTACATGTTTTACCAATATTTCACACAAAAATAACGCTTTTCTACAATTTTTGAGGTTTAATGACGTTTTTACACATTTTGAATTGTTTTTCAATATTTTTCAGTGTATTTCGACGATTTACGATTTTTAAACCATTTTTCTTGTTTCAGCACAATTTAACAAATAAATAAGGTTTTTCTACCTAATTTCATGTTTTAGAACAATTTGACACTAAAAAAACGGTTTTATGACGTTTTTACACATTTTGCATGGTTTATCAATATTTTTCATGGTTTTTCAATATTTTTCAGTGTATTTCGTCGAATTACGATGTTTGAGACCATTTTCCATGTTTTGTCACAATTTAACATGAAAATAAGGGTTTTCTGCAATTTTACAGGTCTTACCACAATTTCACACAAAAATAACGTTTTTCTACAATTTTTGAGGTTTTATGACGTTTTTAGACATTTTGCATGGTTTTTCAATATTTTCCAGTGATTTTCGACGATTTAAGATGTTTTTGACCATTTTCCATGTTTTATCACAATTTAACATGAAAATAAGGGTTTTCTGCAATTTTACAGGTTTTACCACAATTTTACACAAAAATAACGTTATCTACAATTTTTTAGGTGTTATAACGTTTTTACACATTTTGCACGGTTTTTCAATATTTTCTAGTGTTTTTCGACGAATTACGATTTTTTAACATTTTTTCTTGTTTAAGCACAATTTAACAAAAAAAAGGTTTTTCTACCTTTTTTCATGTTTTAGCACAATTTTACACTAAAATAAACGGTTTTATGACGTTTTTACACATTTTGCATGGTTAATCAATATTTTTCATGGTTTTCCAATATTTTTCAGTATATTTCGACGAATTACGATGTTTAAGACCATTTTCCATGTTTTATCACAATTTAACATGAAAATAAGGGTTTTCTGCAATTTTACAGGTTTTACCACAATTTTACACAAAAACAACGTTTTTCTACAATTTTTGAGGTTTTATGACGTTTTTACACATTTTGCATGGTTTTTCAATATTTTCCAGTGATTTTCGACGATTTACGATGTTTATGACCATTTTCCATGTTTTATCACAATTTCACACAAAAAAAACGTTTTTCTACAATCGTTCAGGTTTTCCGACTATTTTTCACAAAACTTCGGATTTCCTACAATCTTTGAGGTTTTTTGACGTTTTGACACATTTTGCATGGTTTTTCAATATTTTTCAGTGTATTTCGACGATTTACGATGTTTTAGACCATTTTACTTGTTCTACCACATTTTAACACAAAAATAAGGTTTTTTACAATTTTTGAGGTTTTATGACGTTTTTACACATTTTGCACGGTTTTTCAATATTTTTCAGTGTATTTCGACGATTTACGATTTTTAAACCATTTTTCTTGTTTTTGCACAATTTAACAAATAAATAAGGTTTTTCTACCTTTTTTCATGTTTAAGCACAATTTTACATTAAAATAAACGGTTTTATGACGTTTTTACACATTTTGCATGGTTTTTCAATATTTTCCAGTGTTTTTCGACGAATTACGATGTTTGACACCATATTCCATGTTTTATCACAATTTCACACAAAAATAACGTTTTTCTACAATCTTTCAGGTTTACCGACTATTTTTCACAAACTTCGGATTTCCTACAATCTTTGAGGTTTTATGACGTTTTTACACATTTTGCATGGTTTTTCAATATTTTTCAGTGTATTTCGACGATTTACGATTTTTAAACCATTTTTCTTGTTTCAGCACAATTTAACAAATAAATAAGGTTTTTCTACCTAATTTCATGTTTTAGCACAATTTGACACTAAAAAAAACGGTTTTATGACGTTTTTACACATTTTGCATGGTTTATCAATATTTTTCATGGTTTTTCAATATTTTTCAGTGTATTTCGTCGAATTACGATGTTTGAGACCATTTTCCATGTTTTGTCACAATTTAACATGAAAATAAGGGTTTTCTGCAACTTTACAGGTCTTACCACAATTTCACACAAAAATAACGTTTTTCTACAATTTTTGAGGTTTTATGACGTTTTTACACATTTTGCATGGTTTTTCAATATTTTCCAGTGATTTTCGACGATTTACGATGTTTATGACCATTTTCCATGTTTTATCACAATTTCACACAAAAATAACGTTTTTCTACAATCTTTCAGGTTTACCGACTATTTTTCACAAACTTCGGATTTCCTACAATCTTTGAGGTTTTATGACGTTTTTACACATTTTGCATGGTTTTTCAATATTTTTCAGTGTATTTCGACGATTTACGATTTTTAAACCATTTTTCTTGTTTCAGCACAATTTATCAAATGAATAAGGTTTTTCTACCTAATTTCATGTTTTAGCACAATTTGACACTAAAATAAACGGTTTTATGACGTTTTTACACATTTTGCATTTTTTAATCAATATTTTTCCTGGTTTTTCAATATTTTTCAGTGTATTTCGACGAATTACGATGTTGTAACCATTTTTCAAGTTTTATCCCAATTTAACATAAAAATAAGGGTTTTCTGCAATTTGACAGGTTTTACCAAAATTTCACACAAAAATAACGTTTTTCTACAAGTTTTCAGGTTTTATGATGTTTTTACATATTTTTCATGGTTTTTCAATATTTTTCAGTGTATTTCGACGAATTACGATGTTTGAGACCATTTTCCATGTTTAATCACAATTTAACATTAAAATAAGGGTTTTCTGCAATTTTACAGGTTTTACCACAATTTCACACAAAAATAACGTTTTTCTACAAGTTTTGAGGTTTAATGACGTTTTTACACACTCTGCATGGTTTTCCAATATTTTCCAGTGTTTTTCGACGATTTACGATGTTTTTTACCATTTTCCATGTTTTATCACAATTAAACATGAAAATAAGGGTTTTTTGCATTTTAACAGGTTTTACCACAATTTCACACAAAAATAAGGTTTTTCTACAATTTTTGAGGGATTTATGACGTTTTTACACATTTTGAATGGTTGTTCAATATTTTTCAGTGTATTTCGACGATTTACGATTTTTAAACCATTTTTCTTGTTTCAGCACAATTTAACAAATAAATAAGGTTTTTCTACCTAATTTCATGTTTTAGCACAATTTTACACTAAAATAAACGGTTTTATGACGTTTTTACTCATTTTGCATGGTTAATCAATATTCTTCATGGTTTTCCAATATTTTTCAGTATATTTCGACGAATTACGATGTTTAAGACCATTTTCCGTGTTTTATCACAATTTAACATGAAAATAAGGGTTTTCTGCAATTTGACAGGTTTTACCACAATTTCACACAAAAATAACGTTTTTCTACAAGTTTTGAGGTTTTATGATGTTTTTACACATTTTGCATGATTTTTCAATATTTTCCAGTGTTTTTCGACGAATTACGACGATGTTTGAAACCATTTTCCATCTTTTATCACAATTTCACACAAAAATAACGTTTTTCTACCATCCCTCAGGTTTACCGACTATTTTTCACAAAACTTCGGATTTCTACAATCTTTGAGGTTTTATGACGTTTTTACACATTTTGCATGGTTTTTCAATATTTTTCAGTGTTTTTCAACGATTTACGAAGTTTTTGACCATTTTCCATGTTTTATCAAAATTTTACATGAAAATAAGGGTTTTCTGCAATTTTACATGTTTTACCAATATTTCACACAAAAATAACGCTTTTCTACAATTTTTGAGGTTTAATGACGTTTTTACACATTTTGAATTGTTTTTCAATATTTTTCAGTGTATTTCGACGATTTACGATTTTTAAACCATTTTTCTTGTTTCAGCACAATTTAACAAATAAATAAGGTTTTTCTACCTAATTTCATGTTTTAGAACAATTTGACACTAAAAAAAACGGTTTTATGACGTTTTTACACATTTTGCATGGTTTATCAATATTTTTCATGGTTTTTCAATATTTTTCAGTGTATTTCGTCGAATTACGATGTTTGAGACCATTTTCCATGTTTTGTCACAATTTAACATGAAAATAAGGGTTTTCTGCAATTTTACAGGTCTTACCACAATTTCACACAAAAATAACGTTTTTCTACAATTTTTGAGGTTTTATGACGTTTTTAGACATTTTGCATGGTTTTTCAATATTTTCCAGTGATTTTCGACGATTTAAGATGTTTTTGACCATTTTCCATGTTTTATCACAATTTAACATGAAAATAAGGGTTTTCTGCAATTTTACAGGTTTTACCACAATTTTACACAAAAATAACGTTATCTACAATTTTTTAGGTGTTATAACGTTTTTACACATTTTGCACGGTTTTTCAATATTTTCTAGTGTTTTTCGACGAATTACGATTTTTTAACATTTTTTCTTGTTTAAGCACAATTTAACAAAAAAAAGGTTTTTCTACCTTTTTTCATGTTTTAGCACAATTTTACACTAAAATAAACGGTTTTATGACGTTTTTACACATTTTGCATGGTTAATCAATATTTTTCATGGTTTTCCAATATTTTTCAGTATATTTCGACGAATTACGATGTTTAAGACCATTTTCCATGTTTTATCACAATTTAACATGAA